>NC_043705.1:79291360-79441878 GCF_006229205.1 Suricata suricatta | reverse complement strand
TCTCTTCTCGTTCTCCTTCCCCTCCCCAGCTTGGTGTGCGCCTCTTTCTTTTCTCGCCACTCTTCATTCTTATTTATTCATATTTATTTGGCTCCCGCTCTCTTTCTTCCCTTCCCTCCCTCCCTCCGGATCCCTGCTCTTTCCCCGGAGTGGCTTGTCGGGGGCTCCGCCGCTGGCCAGGCGTGATGTTGCACGTGGAGATGTTGACGCTAGTGTTTCTGGTGCTCTGGATGTGTGTGTTCAGCCAGGACCCGGGCTCCAAGGCCGTCGCCGACCGCTACGCCGTCTACTGGAACAGCAGCAACCCCAGGTAAGGTAATAGGGGGAGCGCAGAGCCGGGGACACTCGGGCCTCGGCGCCCTGCGGAAGCGTGGCGGTGGCGACGGGGACCGGCGCGCACCACCCCCGGCGGCGCGCACTCTCGAAGCCTGCGTTGCCCGGGCGCTGATGGCTTTCGAGGCGCCCACAGGAAGCGCACCCTTCGCGCCTCTCTTTGTTACGCTGCCGCAGAGAGGCCGGGAGTCCCTGGGAGTCTCCGGGGCTGCTCAGACCCGCTGCCTCTGCAGAGCGCGGGGAGACTCGGAAAAGGCGGGAGCTGGGGAGTCGAGACTTCTCCGCTTCCTCACCCCGGCGAGCCGGCCAGCATCTTGATCCGGGCTCAGCGCTTGGGCACCGGTAGCCTCGGTGCGCGTCGCCAGAAGTTCCCGCGTGGAGCGTGGGTGCACAGGGGTACTGGCAGAACCCTCCAAACATCCCTAAAGTTTTTTTTTTTTTTTTCCCTTCCCTTTCTCGGTGTGTTCAGAAAGCGCACGGGCTGGGGGATGAGAGGGGGGCTGGGAAGCGGAAGCTTTAGGTTTTTATTTTTCTCTTTAACTGAGAGGCAATCGTCTGGCCCCTGGGCCACTGTTGGCCCGGCGCGCCTGGCAGTGGAGAGGATTCTCCTACTTCCCACCCGCCATGGGCTCAAGGTGCCAGAAAGTTTGATCTAATGCCGGGTTACGTCATGTGTGCGGGGCGAGCTGCTGGAGTTAGCGGAGACGGGAGGTGGGAGCTCTCAGTCCACGGCCTGGCGGTGTGCAGCCGGAGGAACACGCGCAATTACCTGGGACCGTTTCGTGGGCATCCCCGAAGCCTGCCGGGTCCGCGGGAGGCGAGAGGTGGGCGCCCGGGGCCGCCCTAGCGCGCCTGCTGGGCCCTGGCCACCCGCAGACGCCCCTTGTTCAGGGATTCTAGCAGTAGGGAGGGGTGAGGGCTGTCCAGAGTGCCAGGCGAACCTCTCCGGATCCAGAGCAGCTCCGAGCCCTACTTTCTCCCCGGCCTGTGGGCACAGTCGGCCTCGCCGGACCCATAATGCTCTGCCTCTCCGGAACGGAGGCCCGCTTCCAGGTGCGGGCTGGCTTCGGTGCCCGCCCAAGAGGGAAATGGCATCCATCAAGCCTAAAATTCCAGGTGTCCCCTTGCGCTGGAGTGGAAGTTGGGAGGAGAGAGGCGGGAGGCCGAGGGTATGGTTTTTGGTTGCTGCGCGCCCTACGCGGTGGGGAGAGGGGGCTGGCGGGCGTCTCCAGTTCTTTCTACCTCCCGGCGGCCCTGTCCGTCGGCCTCCCGCCTTCCCCCCGTTATGCAGGCTTCGGAGAGATTCCCCGCCTGAAGTAATGCCAGCTCAGAGGAAGATGGGCAGATTTCCGCCTAAGCCGCCGACCGGTGGCCGACAGTCCCTCCCCACCCCCTGCTACTCCAGGAAAGATAGTCACACCCAGGTAGCCCAAATCCTAAATTACAACCCTGGGAGAAGCGGAGACATCCGTGAAAGTTTGGTTTAAAAAAAGTCTCATGGAGGTGGGTGGTGGGATGGGAGCTATTTCTTCTTTGACATGCCACTTACCACTATTAGGAAAAGAAAGAGAAGCCATCCTGCCAGAGGAGATGGCTTTTATTAAAGCTGACAAGACAAATAGAGCAAGCTTTCCAGTTGTGATGGTGTTAAAAGCGAGTCTCATTATGTTGTTTGGTTTTATTCCCCCCTGGGCTTTATTAAACAGCATATACGAAATAGAGGAATTTATATTTCTAAACTTCAGCGCCTTATTAAATAAAACAACAGTGAAATTGGTTAGTTGAATGTGGAACGTTTTGTGCTTAGTTGTCTCCTTTCCCACCTCAAACTTCACAGTGTGATCTTTTCCTCTAGTGTTAATGTCTTTGGATACTGGGTGTTCCAGTCATCCTAGGCTAAAACAGAAGGAATCAGCAGCACCCCCTTCCCCCGCCTGCTTAACCTGTCAAGCTAGTCTGAGTTAGTTTGAGGACATTTTATCTTAGGTTATCTCTGTTTTATGCTTTTGATACTGTTGTTTGGTTTGAGATTAGCACATTGATTTTTGTCACAGGTCATGTTTTTTAATAGATTTGCCCTGCCTGTAGAAAACTCTGCTCAGGATGCCATGGTGGCTTTGAACCTGCCCAGACAAAGTTAATCTGTAGAATTTTAAAACAGCAAGGGTATTCTCAAGGCAGTATTCTAATTCGAGGCTTGTGGAAATTCCTTTTTGTTTGATCATTATCATTTTGATAATGTTCGCAGGAAAGAACTATGTACCCTCTGTGCAAGAGATTCATCTCTGACTTCAGTATTCTTAGGGGTTTGTGGGTGTACTTATCTTAATATGTTGTCACAGTAAAACTTATCTTAAAAAATAACATAATTGTAAAAGGAGGGACTGGTAGGCAGATTTGTCTCTGAAATGTTGAAGAATATGGTGCTTTCTGAAGTATTAAGCAAATTCAGCTTAGATGTAATTTAAAAAGAGCCAGGGCAAAATGACTAATTTAGAAATAAACAGTTTATCTCAAAAGATAGTGAAGAAACATTTTAGAAAATTTGTAGGGGTTGACTAAATTTTATAAATTCATGTTACATTTTACATTTATCTTCATGTATTTTCAGTAATAATGTTATCATTTTTAGGAGGTAAGCAAGCCGTGCCTTCTGATTTTATACAAATCCTATCATTTAGGATTGGCTAAACTAATAAGATCAGAAGACTTAATCTTTTGGGAAAAAGTTGAAAACTTTAATTGCAACTTAAGTAGATTTAAAATATTTTTTTCTTAGATAAGAAAAGTTCAATAGACAAGCTGATAATAAGGGATACTTTGGTAAGATGAAGTAAATATATTTTAGCTTATACTAATGGACTTGAATTTGAAATTATGTTTAAACACAATTAGAAACTGTTACATTTTGATCACAGGGTTTAAATATCTTATATTGTAACTTGTGTAATGGTAGGAGTTTGTTTTCATTACTGACTCCACTGACGCCATAAGCATCATAGATCTAGATTAACAGAGGAAAAAATATTAAACTTACTTGATCAGATAGTCTTACTGTTAGAATCTATCATCCTAGGTGTTTGGTTCTGGAAAGAGGCTATTCAAATGCTGATAACTTTTTAGTTGCTAGTATTTATTAGGTGGCGGGGCCAAAAACTGATTTTATGTTTTGAATTGGCACAAATCTCTGAAATAGTCACTGAGAACTATCAATCTAGTTAGAAGTATATGATAACATTTGCCTAAATGCATCTTCTTTATTTTAAAAATCTAGAAAGTTGTCTACATTTCACCTAAATAGTGAGAGTAATAGAATGATCCTTTTAATGTTATGCTGAATTCTGAACCCGCATACTACTAAGTAACTTTGAGTAGTGAAATTCTAAATCTTGGAGAATATAACTATTTGTCTTTAATATCTTTAAGAATATAAAATCTTTTAAGTAACTTTTAAAGAGACTTTCAGTAATAAAACTTTATTTACATCCTCCTGTAGCAGATATGCTTATAAAGATAGAGATGACTCAATATAAGAACATGCTTCTTAATCTGAAGAGTGCTATAAACAGTTTGGCGCTTCCAATGAGAATACTCTTTTAAATATTGTGTGTATATTGAGAAGTTCTTGGTTTCTTTTGACCAGTTGCCAAAATGATGATAGGATAATTAAACATGTGTCCTACTGGTTGGCATTTATGGATGGAATAGTGAAATAATACCAGCACACTTTAAGAATACTGATTCTCCTCACTTAGTGCTTTGCTTCTGTTAGGTTCTGAGTTACCACCAATTTAAAGTGTTATATTTTGATGGGGAAAAATCTCTCTGTAATTCACCTGGGATACACTAAATTTTAACCTAATCATATGTTTTCTTTGGACTTTTCAAATTCTTGTAGGGACCTGTAAATTAAACATTTCATGTTAGAGTAGCAGGTAATTGACACCATTTAGTTTTGTTAACATGCAATCTTGGAGTTGTGAAAGTGATGAGAATTCTCGGTCAGTACTCCAAAACCTTTCTGAGTTACAGATCATATGTATGCAGCTAAGGAGAGAGAGCTAGTAACATTTTATTTCCTAATCATAACGCCTCGGCTATTTCTTTTTCTTTCGAAATAAAACTTGTTTTATTTTCTAAAATCTGAGCCATCAACATTTTATTATATGTATACCAATGTCCCAGGACTGTGCCTTTTCCACGGACACATAAATGAAATCAGTTTGGTTTAAATCTAAGAATTTGTTTTGAGGAAAGATGGAAAGTTGATCCTGGTTTTGAATGAGTTTTATCACCAAGCTTGTAAAGGATTAACTTTATTTCAAAATTTTAAATGTTAAATACTATTTTATATGTTAGAAACATAAAAGTTCCTCAAGTAAAAGCATTATTTAGAACCTTTTAACTTTATTAACTCTGAGCCTCAATGTAATGTATCACTTTATTAGCTGTAATTGGGTAATTTTATTATTTTGATATTTATATCAGAATGTATGTGGACACCTGGATGAAAATGAAGCAATATGGCAGAGATTTATATCTCATGTTTTTACCCTGATCCATTTGTAGACCTGAAGTGAATCCTTTCCTTCTTTTTCTTTTACTTTACAAATTAGTATAAGACAAACATGCTTTTTCTTTTTCTCCACTTTTCCAAAAAAGTTTAAAAGCTAAATAACTATTGAGATATTTGTTCCATCCGTTTTATGCATTGTATTATATACGCAAAATACGCTTTCAGAAATAGTCAACTCTCTTTTGTTTTTTAGGTGGCTGGGACATCAGTGCTATTTGAGGCACACTTGGCTGTACACTCTAGTTTGGCATTTCCAGCATGATACCAAGGTCGATAAACTCCCTGTGATTAAAAGAATCAGAGAGAGCCTTCAGATGTTCATTACTCCCTGTTAGTTGATTTTAGGGGTATTAACTAAACCATTGGTTCACTGAAGGAATATCTTGTTGTCATGTGTGTTTGGGCTGATAATCAATAGCTGTAGAGGCTTCCACCTTTGAAGGCTGAGGTTCAGTTTTGGAAGGAGCACTTAGTTATTTGGGGCAAATTAACCTTGTGAATGTCTTGCCATTTAATCTTGCAAGATGCCTTCTGAAGAGGCATTACGTCGCATTCTGTCCACTGGCCTGATTTCCTGTTGGACAGGAGCAGATAACGATGAGCGCCTCCTTTTCTCCCCTGTTGCTATGAACCAAGCAAGCTACCAGCTTCATGCTGGGCCAAGAAAATGAATGAATACAATTAGTCCTTCAGGAGTCCTGGCCTTCACCAGCTTGGAAGAAGTATATGCTAAAAGAATGTACCTTTGAGAGAGAGAATACATTAAAATATAAAGTGAACAAAATGTAAGAAATGTTAAGAACAGAATTTTACATATGGGTAGCATTTATCTATTGTTTAGTGTTCCCCTCCCAATATAAATGATTTGCTTTTCTAAAAAGATGCCATTCGACCCCTTTCATTTTTGTATTTTTTTTAATAACTTCTAGTAGCAATGAGGATTTTTTAAGTCTATATTTATTTTTAGTAATGAACCAGTTTGTGTTGACTGATTCCACATTATCATATTCTTTTCAGAAACAGTATACAAACTATTAAAATAGCAGCTCTGATCAGAATGTTCTTGTCGAAAAGGAAGCCTGTATGTCCCTAAGTTCAGTGAGGAAGGCTCCCGGCCACTTACCCAGGATTTTCAGACAGGATCAGTCTTCCGAACTGAGAAAAAAGTGCCTTTTGATCATTTGTGACGGAAAACACCTTCACGTTCAGGTATAGAAACCTCTAAGAGTAGTATAAGAAATGAGGTGTTAATACTCACTTTTAATAATCTGTCTTATGATGGTCTTGGACAGCTAAACATCCATACATTACTGTCTCTTTTAAAGGCCTGATTTATATTATTAGATTTATATTTTCATTTGCTTCTCAATCTATATCCTGATCTGTTTTGGAGAAAAGTTTCTTGTGATTAATTTGAACTTCCAGTGTTTCTGAATGGGATGATACTCATGACTGGGAGATCTATTTCCTCTTAAATTTGTCTGCATTTATGTCTTCAAACTTTAGTCGGTCATAAACAAGGCAGTAGGCAATGCAAAGACAAGAGAACCACTTAGTTTAAAATATCAAAGTAATAATGTGGGGGTTTTTTGTACTATAACTATTATGCATAGTTTGTGAATGAAAAAAAAGTTTCCTGTATCTTAGTATCGTTGATAATCTGTACCCCTTGTTGTACTTTGAAGGACTCATTGTAAACTGCTGAAATCTGTGCACTATTTTGTCATCTGAAATATGTATGGATATTAAGTCTTGGTTTTTGAGGCTTTTGAGTATAGTTTTCAGACAGCCATAGATTTCAGTAAAAACATTATTTTAAGATAGTGAAAACTCCTACTTAAGTTAGCTAGTTGCTGAGAGACAGAGTATACCACAGTGATGGTTACCTCAGCTTTCATTTAGGTAGAATTCTATCATTTTCAATAAGGAAAAATAAACCTTTGTCATCTTTAGAAACATCCTTCATACAATTGACAGTTGACAGGTGGAAGAAAATGTTACTGTCAGGTCTTATTTTCCACTCAAGTGAGAAATAAAAATAGTTTTGAGTGATTTTTAAGAAAATCTATTTAAAAATTATTTCAAAATGTAAGTGGATGCTTTTAATATTTATTATGTATGTCATAGAATTAATCTGCCGTTTGCTTCAGGGAAGGTCAGCAAAGTGCAATTCAAGGAGAGACTCTTTAACAGTTAGGTTCCTAGGGTATTTACTTTGAAAAGTACAGTATAGCTGATGTGTGTATAACAGGATACCAGCGGACATTTTATGATGGCATTCTTTAAGAGATGTAAAAATACATCAGTATTATTCCTATTATTACTGATCAAGTGACCTGATTTCCATGACTGATGATCACGATTCTGCTATGAAGTGTAAGTGGGAATTTTCGTCATGTGATACCTCTGTGTTTATGCATTGGACAATTATGTTATTGGCACACAAAGATTAGACCTTTTTAAAAAATGACTTTGCTATTAATAATTTTAAATAACTGTACAGTGTAATCTATAGGTGTCCATGTGGAAATGTGTGAATATGTGTTTGGAGAGTAGAAAGAAATATGACTAAGTTTTTGTTCCCTTATTTAGAAAAGGTAGGTGTTTGGCTTTCAGTTAAATCGGCGTTTTTTTTTTTTTCCCCCCTTTAGAAGCAGCCATCTTGTTTTAAGACCGATTTTATTTCTTTCATGAAAATGGTCTGGAAATGAATATGGATGATAGAAAAGGACTAAACTACTTGATAATAATTTTTGTAAGTCTCTACATTTAAAGCTCTATTAAGTTTTTTGTGAGCTCTTTAAAATGTTATGTTTAGTTGAAAAAAAAGGATGGTTTAATTTAGTAATAATACATTTTAAGTCCACGTATATTTTAATGTTAAATGTTGGGCTGTACCATGTTTACATGTATATTTTTCTCTTGAAGCTTATACTTTATTGTTAATTTCAAAGTACTATATTAATAGTCCTATGCTTAACCCCCCCATCCTGATTTCCCTTTTTTTTTTTGATCATTCTAAGTAGTCATTTTTATGTCAGTCAGCATTTTTTCCCCCCAAATACTCAGCAGTACCAAAAATCTTTCTTTAGTAAGAGGTACTGATAAAAATATAGGTATTTTAAAAAATGAAACATTTGGGGTGCTTTCAGAAACGTTATATGAATGAAGCCTTTTTGTCCCTGAAATACAGGCGTTCACTCTTTCATTTCTAAACCATTCTTATGGGTTCTCATGGAAAATTATGTTGGAAGTAAATTCATATTTGTTATTAAAATTGTGAGACTATATCAAAAATCTGCTGTATTTCCCACCACATTTTGTATTTTGGGATACATTTGGAAGAACATGTGGCCTAGTAAAGTTTACCAAAAATTTATACTAAACTTCTTGCTACTGCATCTGTTCGATGATGTCTGGGAACATTATTCCCATGAACTGCAGTAAAAACAGAATTTCCTTAAGATTAATTTCAAAGTAACCTGACTCAGTCAGTCTGATTAAACTGGGCACAGATTGAAAACTACTTATGTCACAGATTGCTCCCGTTCATTAGATGTAGGATTTTTCTGATTGCAGATGCACTATAAAGGCAATAAAATTAATGTTTTGAGAATGGGTGTACATCTCATGGACTTCTTATTGAAGTCCAGGTATAAGTTGATGGTGTTTGTACTGAAAAGCTTTTCCTTTGATATCCATCATCCATTTTTTGTTTTGTTTTGTTTTGTTTTTTGACTCTGCTGGAGAAGACTAGAATAACTGAAAGTCCAAAGTGACCTTTTTGTTTTAAATGGACTAACAAATATTTTTGTCTTTTCTTGTTGCTTCTGAGCTGTCATAGTGTTCATTCTGTCTTATTAGTGACTTATTTATTTATGTAGAAACTGCATTTAACAATTAGGTCTTGCTTCTTATTATGAAAATACATATAAGGGAAGTATTTTGTCATGTTAAAATGCAATTTTATGGTTTGAATAAAACCAAGTCGTGGCTTATTTTGGTTGGATAATTATAATGCAAGTGGTGATCTAGATTTTGATGTTGGTAGACATGATACTTGATGTTTCATGTTCCATAGAGACCAGTAGGATATATGATTTTGTCGTATTTACTGAACTGTAAGCATGTATAGGGGGCTTAACCTCTTGGTATATATTTAATTTTATGGAAACAAATAGGGATGGAAAGAAAAGGAAAACTAATTCTAAATATGGGGAAATGTGTTTTTTTTGTTGTTGTTTAACAATTAGGTTAAACAAAGTGAGAGCAAATGAGCCTAGTTCCCCTTCTATTGTTTCAGGGCAAGAAAATACAGACAGATGTCGGAATGTGGAAGCTGTGACCTCTGACCCACACAGCATGCCCACTGCCATGGCACACAAGTGTCCTGAGCCACCATAGTAGCAGGATGCTTTTTTGACGTGACTGACACTTTGAGATGGAGAACCTGAAAACTGATTCTGTAGCTCTTTGCAGGTCTCTGAAGTATCAGTCTTTTTAGCTTCAATTTTAAGTTCTTTACCTTACCTTTTTTGAAAAATGTTTCTTTGTTTGGCTCAGACAGAGCTTTTGTGACTTCTGGATGGGTTCTGTATTCCTATAGCCACTATCAGTCTTTGCCTCCCAATAAATTTATTCGTCGGGCTGGGATAATGGAGGAGGCTCAGATGTATGGCTCTGTAGCACCAAAGTGCTGGTCTACTTTATTTAACTAATATATATATATTTAAAGACAGATGAAAGCAGTGCTTTTATTAAAGGCCTTTTCTTGTAGTTTCTGTCCTGCGATCTTGCCAATAACCCTTGGGTTCAGACAGACCATTAATGTTTTAGATACTGTGGCACTGAGTGTTTTCTTCATATATTTGTTTACTGTTACTGCTTCAATAAACTTTTATGCCTATTTCAGGAGTTTTCTGGCAGGGGCTCCATTTATTAAAATTTAGTGACCCAGCACTAAGAGGGGTACAGTTCAAATAGTGGTGCTTCTGACAGGGTTTTGTGTCAAACTAGAGAAAATAATAGGGAAATGAAAGCTGCCAAAATGTGTCTCCCAATTACTAATTAATCAGGCGAGAAAGAACCTCAGTGACAGATCTCGTGTCCGCCATGACAGCAACTGGGGGGATGTTTTACTTTAAATACTGTATAAAACAAATTAAAGTAAGCCTCAGGGAATGGAGCACCCAGATATTTGATTTCCCAAGTGCTAATTTAATTTTGTGAAAAGCAAAGCAAAAAGCAAAATTTGAAACTGAATCCTTGTACTCTATACTGATAGTATCAAAACAAAGCTATTCTGGGGAGTATTTCCCTTATTAATAAGCAATGCCTTTATTCTTATTAATATTTTAGTACAGATATGGTAGTATTCTTGGTTTTGGTATTGATATAGCATGTCTACTTGACTGTTGATAAAGAGTCAGGGAACAATTTAAAAGTTTTCCATCATATCCCTGTCATCAGTGTTTTGCATATTACTGTAACTGAAGAACAAAGAACAAATATATGTTTTCCCCCCTCCCCTGCAAATATATGTTTTTCATGTCCCAGAGGGTCCTCTCTCTTCTGGCAATATGCCCACTCTGGTTGCTGGACCCATAATTAAATGCCTGTTAATGTATTTTTTCCATAGCATTTACAACATGAAAAGAAAAGGGTCTTGTATGGAACTATAGCTGTCAGGGGAACAATGAAAACTAATTACACACTCTGCTATCACCATTGTCAACGAAACTCTTGGGAAAACAAAAACATGACAGAGTGTGTGTGTTGGGAGGGGTGCGTATATGTATATAGGATATTCCATATGAATATAATACGTATGGGGCCAGACATATGTTCAGTGACTTAACTAGAAACTCTGGGTTCTCTGAAGCCTGAAGAAACAAAACAAAGCAAAACAAAGCAAAGCATAAAGGACAATCTAATTCAGCTAATTAAAAAGAAACAAAGCATTCTTTATTGGGAAGGGAGTCCTTATTTTAATATCCTGACTTTATTATATGGACTGAGAACCAGCAATAATTTTGACTCTGAATATCTCATTATTTGGAGTTTTATTTTGGAATGGTCTTGTTAGTGATGTATCTATGCTATTAATGTAGCTGATTATTTCTTACAATTACCTCTTTTACAAATGGTACAAATAGCTCTGGATTTTTGTGTTGATATCGGGTTATTTGAGATCTAATCACTTTGTTCGTCTGTTGTGTAGATCTCTCTATCACAGTCTGTCCCTTTTGCTGGCTTTGGCTATTTCACTATTTCTGGACCTGTCCTCTTGGTAGGTGGAACTGAGAATGAAATGAAAACTAAAAAATGACATATCTGAAACTTAGAGCAGCTTTGGTGTGAGATTTGGTAAGAAAAGACTTTGAGGCTATTGAATAAGATGAGGTTTTGGAGTCAATTTTGGATTTCAATCATCCGTGCCATCCCTGTTCTCTGGTACCACGTGGAATTAGGAGTTGGCCATATATAATGTTTTCCATTACTCTTTTGATTCCTTGGGTGAATTCTCTGTAGTCTATTTAAAATCAAAGCCAAATGGATGAATTGAGGAATTATATATTGATTTTAACTTCTTTGTCCCAAAGCTCTTGCATGAAAACAATATAATGGCTAATATCTAGCAATAAGAACAGATTCCTATATTGAGTATCTGAAAGTTATAATTGATCAAATACTTATCGAGTGACGTGTGCAAGTACTGGGAGGCACACGGCAGCTTCAGAAATGAAGTCAGCATCTGTACCCGGAGGGAACTCGCAGCTTTGTGCAGTTACAACAATCTTATAATCACAGTGCAGAGTAGAATTCCTAGAGTATAGGAAGTGCTCACATATGGATTTACTCAGCAAATATCTATTGAACGTCCACTGCAGGCCAGGTATTGTTCTTGTATTGGAGATACCACAGTAAAGAGTGTAACCAGCGTCCCTGTGTGAGTATTCCGTTAGCAGTTTCTAGATCACTGCTTCTCACATTCTAATTGCATGCAGATCCTTTCTGGAGATCTTGTTGCAATACAGATTTTAATTCAGTAGATCTGGGGCAGGGCCCCGATAGTCTGCATTTCTAGCAAGCTCCAGATGTTGTGAGGCCTTCGGCCTGTGCACCACAGTTAGGGCGGCAACGTTCTAGACAAGCCAGTGGGGAGAGAGATTACTTCTGGCTCCACATCAAAGACTCTTGGTTGTATTTGCCCTGAACGTTCTATAAAGCTCTATAATTTTTCAAATGGCTCAGTATTTGCATAAGTGAAAGTTGTCTTAAGGCCTAGTAGTCCTCATTTTTAGCCACTTTTCCCCAAATCTCAAATAAGATAGCTTTTTATATTGAGGTTTATGCAGCATTAAGGATCCACCACGAACAAAAGTAATAGGCCAAAGATTTTGTTGAAAGTTTGGCTTAGACAGATTCTACTGGAGTGAAAATACTCCCTTGGTCCAAAAAGTTTTAGGAGGATCCTGTCATTACCGTCTAGGATATTTATTTGCAAACCCTCCCCAGCTGTATGTTATGTGGCAACACCAGAATTATACCTCAGAAACAGAGTTTTAACACTTTCCAATTTAAATTGGTGTGCTTAAATGAACCCAAAACGTTCATTTAACATTCAGCACGGAAGGTGACAAACAGTGTCTCTGCTTCCACTGGCTGGACTTGCTGTGGGTGGCTTTCAGGAGCCCACACTTCCAGTGGAGTTAGAAAAAGGCTTGGGGGAAATTCCTCGCTGCTCTAAAATTCTCTGAGCCTGATGTCCTTTTTGAGACATCCTTGTTCCTCTGCAGTTCAGGTAGTATAAAGCCTGTAAATATGCTTCCACTTTTTTCACAGTATAGGTATCATTTGATGTGCAGAACAAGTATTATGTGATGCTTGTATTTACAAGAGAAGGATGGAACTAGTTACATGCAGGGTCTTCTGCCTGCTTATCCTTTTTGTTCTTCACTCTGTGTGTATAAATGCAAAGTTACTAATCTCCTAAGTGAACTTTAAAGTCTTTGAAAGCATCAGCGAGTAAATTCACTTAACTGAAATATACCTCTGTGGAACGATTTGTAAAAAGAAAGATGTAACTGTTTGTACTGTAAATCAGCTATATTCCAATAAGAACAAACAAACAAGAGGGAAAGGATGGTGAACACTCTTAATTGAAGTATGCTTTTACTTTTATAACAGTTTTACTAGCATTTTAAATAGTTAATCATCAAACAGAAGCAAATCTTTTCATTTTTAAATCATTGATAAGATGGATTTAATTAAAATGTTGGGTAGCATTTTATGAGAACTATGACTCTTATTAAGAATAGTAAATATGGACATTCTTGTTTTGTTTTTCATAGTTTTATGCTTATGCTCACCATGGTATACTAAAAATAAGCCTTTGGAGATAATGACTTTGAGGTGATATCTGCTTAGTTTCTAGTTTTATGATTCTAATAGATACAAGAATTTGAGAATCTTCAGTGACCCTGTATGAATTATGTGGTTCCTAAAAACGGAGTATGGTATGTGCTTGGAAGATTGTTATATTTAGGAGTAACCAGTGATATCTCCACGGGTTAAAATGAAGTCATTTGCATACACCTCAAGAGTGGTTTTGTTCAAAATGAGTTGATACACCTAGATATGGTCATGGCTGTGCTCAGGTAAAGTAGAAAATGCTGAGCGGTTCTAATTACTGTTCTTACCTTTCATTTTTTTTTAAAAGGAAGATAAATAAATTGAAGTTTTTATTTAACTCAGAGTTATTTACAGTGATTTGTCACCAGATTAATAGGTTGTAATCAAGTTCTTAGGAACACTGATATGTTTACATTTTGACTCTATAAAGTAAAATCAAGGAATTTATATCCTTTTTGTTTTGTTTTGAATTTTTATCGTAGCAGCTGTTTTGAATACAGCTTTAAATGGTTTTCGTGGTGGTGTATAGGGGCTCAGAGAATGGTAGGTATTTAAAAACCTACCAGTGGATGATTTTTTAGTTGTCTTTGTTTACATTTTTTGGATTTTGTTTCAGATCTGGTTAAATTTTGACTCTAGTTGATTCATACGTATGCCGTTTGTACTGATGAAGCTGGGCCTCAGTACCTTCACTCTCGGAAAGAAATGGGCATAATAAAAACACCGTCTCCCTCAGACTCGTGAAAATTTAAGGGAAAGTATATCTGTGAGAAGACTTTGAATATGGAATTCTAAAAATAACAGAATGAGGAGGCCACTTCAGTTTGTACTGGTGCATCTTACTTTATAATGCTCTATGTTTTTGTAAGTGGTGTAGAAAATACAAATAAAAACTTATTTTCAGAGCATCATGGAAGAGTTGACTTTTTAAAAGATAGATTGAGGGGTGCCTGGGTGGCTCAGTCAGTTAAGCCTCCGACTTTGGCTCAGGTCAGATCTCACGTTCGTGGGTTTGAGCCCCACGTCAGGCTCTGTGCTGATAGCTAGCTCAGAGCCTGGAGCCTGCTTCCGGTTCTGTGTCCTTCTCTCTCTGCCCCTTCCCCTCTCATGCTCTATCTCTCTCTGTATCAAAAATAAATAAAAACATTAAAAAAAAAAAGATAGATTGAGTTGTATTTTACGTGTTAGGCTTTATCTTGTGATTTCTACAAGAGTAATAATGTGCGAATAGTGACACGTGAGAGGCATGTCTGCCAGGCCCTTCTTCCCAGAAAGGAATTTTGGATCTCCTTTGTAACATTGGTCAAGTTTATTTTTAATGCCCACTCGTCTCCTCTCTGTCTCTTCCATGTTGCTTCCTCTTGACTTTTAAAACCCTAATATTCTGCTTTGGACTTCGCAGGTGTAATGAGATATCTCCATCTCAAAGGAGAAACTAATGAATACCGACACCCTCTTGGAGAATGCTTGTATTGCCAATGAGGAGCTTGTTGAAACAAATCAATTCCTGTCTGGGGCTGTTCCTACAAGCAGCCCGGCTGTCCCTGGGATCCTTGGATTCTTCTGAATCCTGCTGCCAGAAGAACAGGGTTTAGCCTCTTGACGCCTTTGTGCTTAAAAAACTTCTGTTATCGACTGCTTTTAAACTTAGTACATATTAATTATACACACATTGATGTTAGGAACATAAATAGATCATAACAGCATCTAGCTGAGAAAGGAAACAGAATTTGTCAAGGAACACATAGTTTAATTCCCTGAAACCTGAGTAACCCATTACTGTCAAAGGGCCACTTTTCTGTAGAATTGTCTGGTGGTTATTCAAAGCAGGTTTTACTTCATATGTTTATAGTTATTTAGGAGAACAGCAAATGTGCCTGTTACTTGTTTTAAAATTGCAATCATATACTTACACGATTATTTTATAATGATGTTTTACTCCTGAAGGTGTAAACCTCACTTATGCCAAAAAACAAAATAGTAATTTATAAGCAAAATTATCAATGATCTTATGTGCTGTACCCAGAAATTTGGTGACAACTGAAGGCAATACTTTGCAAGTAGCAATAAAAGGAAAAATATTGAATAAAAAATTATTTGAAAGAGCACTGATAACTGCGCATAACTATTTTCCTTAAAAATACAGTGTTCTAATATTTAGAATTGCTGAGCTCACCAGAATGCTGGGCTGACCTTCATTACTCTTGTATCATTTCATCGAGAAGCAGATTTCTTTTGTCCTACTAAGTTATAGAAGTTAAGATTTATCAAGGGAATGAGCTTGCTGTGTATTTATTTCAAGTGTAAAATGTTGTAATTTTATGTTCCTTGGATTCAGCTTCTGATGAATGATTAATGATTACAATCCCTCCCTAGTTCCAGGCTTCTTTTCTTGGCAAAAGGGTACTCAAGAAGTTTAAACTTTGACGATTTACTTATTGACGCTTTGTATTATTGAAAAAATAATTCCTTATACTGGTTCAAAAATATCAGCCAGTGACTTCGTCTCAGCCAGGCTGACTCAGTATATTCTTTCCACGAGTGCATGTTGACTGATCAAATTGAGTGTATGGCAATCCAGTAATTCCTCAAGATGTTGAAATGATTGGATTGAGTTGCATTTTAATTATTTAGCTTTTATTAATACATAAAATAATGTAGTAAAGATTAGAGCTGAACATATTCCAGTACATTTGATGAATTTAGACAAACATAATTGAACAAGACAATCCTAGTATACCTAACATGTTACCTCATGCTTTTTGGAGGAGGGGTGCTTTGAATTCTGTTTATTCTCCTCGTGAAATACCAACTTATGTCAATGTATTTTACATGTTTAGAATATAGACTATGGTGATGACTTTTTTACTTGAATAGAATAATGAGCTTTATAATTGGTTACAGCAGACGACTATGAATTTCTTTCCTGCGATATGTAACTGGAATTTTTAGTAATTTTATATAGCCTTAATCATTTTAGTAAAACTTCCCAACTGGCACTTCCAGTTAGTTTTACTACAATTGACTTTTTTTTTTTTTTTAATAAATTAAGCCAACTAGGCAAATATAAAACTATTTACAGTTAAACAGGTTTATTTTTAATTAAGTGAGCGTCTACTACGTTTATTTCAGCAAAAGGCAATGTAAATCCAAGGGCAAAGTCCGTTGGCTCTGCTATAGTATACAGCCCACTCTCCACCTCTCCCATCTGTCTCCTGCCCACCATCTTGGAGTAAGCCACTTTCACTAATGGGGGGAGTGACTTTTTTTCCCAGTTACTCTTTTCAAAGCCATAGACCAACCTTCCCAATCTTGCCCAGACAGGAGACACTTATTATATGTAAATACCATGTGGGGTGCACTGTAGGATACTCTTAGTTCACAGTGTGTGGTAATCACAGCTTCATTTGAGGACATGCGTGGACTGGTGGTATATGTAAGATCAGGTTTGGCAGTCAGTCATGGAGCATGGACTAACCATTACCTAGGTATCACCTGCATTGCCCTTCCAGGTAGAGCAGGCAAACATTGACAAGCTTTGGGTGGTTGATAGGATCAGACCCGGGGTCACAAGTATACAGGGGTCACATTAAGTGGATTTGCACTTCAGTCTGATACGAGTTTTAAGACTGCACTAATCAGTGTTGGAAGACGATTGGTTTTCCTTGTTATGAATTGCTAATTTGTATTGAAAGTTTAACCTGTTTTGTTGAACAGCCTTCCTTATTTTCTCTGAGAAAGTGGTTTGGATAGTAATCTATTTACTCTCTCTACCAACTCCACTGCCCCGCTCTCCTCTGTGTTAAAATCTAGAAACCTCCGGAGACCTCCCGCTGTTGAGTTCTGCTTGGAAGGAGCTTTAAAACTGTAGCTCCAAACTGAAGTAAATATTGACTGGGTCTGGGGCTGAGGCCTGCTCAAAGCCTCCCATTGTTCCTCCCTCGCACCCCAGAGCCAGGCCCCAGTGCGCATGTGTTAGGAGGAGGAGAAGAAAGGCTGCGGAGGGAAATTAAGCGGGCCCACAGCTGAACTCGTAAATGCGCGCGCCTTCTAGAGGAAAGGAAAGCCGACTACAAAGCCAGCAGGGGCTTATGGTGGTTACAGAGAATTTGAGAGACTGAAGTGCAGAAACACTCTCTGCCTGTCTGTTTCAGAGAAGTTTAAGGTACATGAAGCTGTTTGTCTTGGTGGGTCCGTCATCCCGTCCTCGAGTGAAACCTTCATGCCAGTGATGCTGTCTTCTCAAGGGCAAATGAAACGTCGCATTTGGTGGACTTGAAAGAAAGATAAGGGGTAAACCTGGATTCCCGAATAATCCTTCTTCCTCCGTGATACCTGTTCTGATGCTTCCGTCAGCCTTTCCTCCTTCAGCTGTCATGTCAGATTACACACTCTCTTGGGTCTCCTAAGTGCTGCAGCATCCCCTTGGGGTATCAGATGGGTGAGGGAGAACCATATGCCATCTGAAATGAAAGTTCTGAGGTTCCGAAGAGATGTTCTTATCATATGAAATTTTTTAACTTTCTTTTTTGGGGGGAGAGTAAATTAAATCATTTAAATATGGAACAGATTCCCTTGTTTAAAGTGGAGTACTCTGAGTAAAAGCTGGCTGTATTTTTACCATTCAGTTCAAGAACCCAAACAAACAGCTGGCTGACTTATGTTTTAGTGGAAACCACCCCAGTACATTTACTAACTGGAAAAGTAAACATCTTCAAAAAGAAATCCTCATGCGTCCTGACTGCAAAGTGATTTTTAATAAATATACAGTAAAACCAACAGTATATTTGAATTGTTATTCATTTTGGCTGATATTGTAAGCATCCCTTCATCTAAAATGCCTAGTTTTCTGTGATATTTGATTTTGAACATGTCAGTGCTAAAGACCACATGCAGGCAAATGCCAAGACAATTAGAGAAATTCATTAATTGTCAAGGCAGTGATCAAAATGTTCTGCTTCACTCAGGCTACTAATAATGAACAACAACACAATGTCACAATAAAGCATGGAATGCTAGGGACAGAGAGAAAGCACATCTGCTCAGGAGAAAAAAAAACTACTTCCTGTAAGAATAACTTAGTTTAGTCTTTGGATGATGGTTATGATTTTAATAGAGATGGGGGAAGTAATAGAAGAATATTACAGACATCCATAGTGACAGATCCATAGTAAACACCTGCTGGCTATAACCTTGGAGATGGGTTTCGGGGGGATACACAGAAAGTAGTTTATTCAGAGTGAAAGGAGGTCTGGTAAAGTAGGTGAGGTGAAAAGGTGCATTAGCCATGATTTAGGGTGTCACTGTGAAGCCATGTTTCTAATATCAAGGGGTAGGTCATTCTGATGGAATACTCCTCATAGTGGATGAAGTAATAGGGTTCTTATATGTGTTGTACTTGGTCTACCCTATTGTGTATCTTAGCCACTGTTTATTTGCTTTATAGTATTGGAAATGCTGAAATTCTTTATATTAGGCTCACTTCAGAAGTGGTTAGATGGTGGGGCGGTAAAAATTAGGGCAATTTTAATATTTCCATATAGAACTTGGGGGTGCTCTATTATATCTGAATTATTTCACTGGTTTATGGACTGAGAAGTTGTTTTCAAACTTTTTTTTTCAAATTTAGTGTTTTGAGAGAGAGGGAAAAAGAGAGAGAGGGAGAGAGAGAGGGAGAGAGAGAGAGAGAGAGAGACACTGCAAGCAGGGATGGTGTAGAGACAGAGGGAGAGAGAATTCCAAGCAGGCTCTGCTCTGTTTGCACAGAGCCAGTTGCTGTGCTCGATCTCACAAACCCCAAGATCATGACCTGAGCTAAAATCCAGAGGCAGTCGCTTCACCAGCTAAGCCACCCAGCCGCCTTCAGACCACTTTTTAAACCAAAACCCACATTGTTCATAAAAATCATTAGCAGAAACCTAATATGTAAAAACAGAACAGATGAAAAAAAAAAAAAAGCAGAAACCCCCGAACAAAAGTCAGGCTGTATTTAGGAGAGCTTGATGTGGGCTCTCCCCTCATCTCTTCTCAAGCTTCTGAGAGGCCTGTGAAAACCCCTAAGTGTCTCAGCAGCTACTTGGAGGTAAGTAGGAGTGATTCACTTTTACTTTTCTAGGCCACAGAAGTACTTGTGTGCCCCTCTAGAAATGGAAGCCTTTCTGAAAAGCTTCTCTTTATTGAGCACTTACTGTATACCATTACGGACTTTACAGTCCTTTTCATTTACTTAATCCTGGCAAAAGCTTTTTATAAGGTAAGTATTAATCATGATCATTGTTTTACAAATGAGAAAACTGAGTTTTATATACTTTGAACTTGACCGGTTAAGTGACCTTTGACCACTTAGATGGGCTGTGTGGAGTGAGGACACACTTTGTCTAACAGAATTCAGTAAAATATTAAAAGGTGATGTTGGGGCAGAATTGCCAAGGAGGCACAGTAGAGAGGAACAATAGAAAAGATTGTATGTATGCTAATCTGAAAAGAGGGTTAAAAATGCACCCTGAAACATTCCTCCTTGTAGAGCATTTAATGAATTGAGGTAGCACATCATAGCTTTGCACTCATACCAGTTAATCAGTATGACCAGGGGTTAAATGTTTTGTGGTCTCGTTTTTTTGGAGCTAATTGTGAGGCCACTTGTATATATGGTGTGTATTGTATGTGAAGAATAATCAGATTGCTAGGCAGTTAACGTGCCAGTTGGCCCTTGCCCTCAGCATTCAGGTATGCCTGACTCCTGAGGGCTGGCCAAGGGGGAGAGCTATTAAAATTTTTTTAATGTTTATTTAATTTTTTAAGCAAGAGAGACAGAAGAGTGTGAACAGGGGAGGAGCAGAGAGAGAGGGAGACACAGAATCTGAAACAGGCTCCAGGCTCTGAGCTGTCAGCACAGAGCCCAACGCAGGGCTCGAACTCACAAACCGCAAGATCATGACTTGAGCTGAAGTTGGACATGCTTAACCGACTGAGCCACCCAGGCACCCTGAGATAGAGCTATTTTTGAAAAATTTCAGAAGAAATACTGAATATTCCTTAAATAACATTTCAGAGTTTAACACTTATGGTCAGGAAAATTTCCCCTATATTTAATCTAAATTCCTGCTCTTCCGTCAGTTTTGGTTTGATAATAACGATATGGATTTACTCACAAATTTTAAACACAGCTCTGCCTGCTTCACAGTAAACACATTTTCAGCAAGAAATAAGTGTTTTTAAGCTATAGGGAGCAGTATACAAACACTTAAATGGACTCTGTGTTCTTTTGTGTCACAACCCCCCCCCCCCCGCACCCCCCTTTCATCTCTTTTTGCTTCCTGTGACTTCCTTGCATCACAGGAATTTTGCCCTATAGCTTAACAGCTAGTAAATTATTCCTGATTAGTTTCAAGGACAAAAGTCTCCTGATAGGATGTGGGTGGATCAGGTTCCCACCTAATCTGTAGAAGAACAACCTGCAGGGAAAGAAAGAGTTCTGGCACCTTACCCATTACACACATCTGCTTTGTTAGACTAACCCAGGTCTTTTAGTTGAAACGTGCGCTTAGACACGTTAGGTGATTTCATCCCTTGTGCACAGTCTTTGTGCCTCTGCAGCTGAAGTTGTCACCCTTCCTGCCACTTTAGTTGTTTATATGAATAATGTTGGTATGTGGGTAATAGTGAGCTCGTGTATGCTGTCTGCAGCTTTGGGTATGTTCTGTTGCCGTTGCTAGATCATAGGATTCTTGAGTTCAGGGATGCGGTTGCATGCAGAAAGACTATACACAAGAGCTGGACCATGATGGTTAAGAGTCTGGGCAGGTTCTGGGTACAGTTCTCAGCTCCTGCACTTACTAGGTGCCATCTGTGGTCCTGGACAAGTTCTTGACCTGTCCCTGCTTCATTCTCTTAGATGAGACTAATAATGTATTCATCTGATAGGCCTACCATGGAGATTAAATGATGTGATGTGCCTGGCACATAGTATGTGGTTAGTAAAATGTTAACTAGTAATACTGCTGAATGAATTTCTGTATTTTTTCATTATCATTTTATAAATGATAATGAAAAATGAAAGAATTTTATAATGATACAGAAGTATGTCAGGGACAGAGCATTGACTGACTTTGGAGTTGGGGTGATCTGGATTCTAATGCCAACTCTTTTCTCTAACCCTCAGTTTCCACTTGTGTAAAGTAGGGTGGTGGGTATATAATTAGTGGTGATTTGGTGAGAAAGTACTCATATGTAAAATGCCTGGTTTATAATGATCCTTCATTGTTATCTAGGTATTATTACTATTGTTGTTCTGATTAATTAATTTGGAGAATTAATCATTTGAGTACTAATCTCTAGATCTATTGTCTGCCCATAGATTCCCTTAATTCATTTCATTTTCTTGCCTGCCTGTTGCCAAATGTTTTGGTAACTGAACTGAGCTCATGTGTTAATTGTGTGAAAATTCTTCTTTCTGATTTTGTCTGTTCGACAGATGAAGTAATATCTTAAACACACACATCCGCACATGCACATGCCCCCCGCCCCCCAGGCCCTGGAGTCAGGTGATGTGGATGTCACTTTTTCTTTTCTACCCTCTAGATGTTTGACCTTAAGCAAATCACCCGATGCTCTGGGACTCTGTTTTTCATCTTTATAACAAGGAGATTGAATTAGTTGATCTCTTAAGCTAGAGGATCTGACTGGGAGGATCTGAGATGTGTCAAGGCGTTGACACCACTTAACTTTGACCTTAGGCAAGTCACTTAACCTTGATCAAGCTGAGTTTCCTCACCTGTGAAATAAGAGGATTGTTGTCCTCTGGAAGGTTATTTTCAACTTTTCATGAATCATTTTCGATCTCCAAATTCCCTAGTGAAAACATACAATTTATTCCCCCACCTGTCCTCATTTTTTTATCCGTGTGATGGAACTAATACTTATGTACCTATAACATGTGTAAACTTTTGAAGGGAACACTCGGGTTATATTGCTTTTTTACCTTCAAACATGACATAAAGGTATTTTTAAAGTGTTTTTCTTTTCTGCTATTTCTAAACATTATTTCAAGGATTTGTCTGGACAACCACACTGAAGTTACAGTGAATCAGTAAGAGAAATAATGTGTGACTTATGTGTAACTACCCATAGTAGCCAGTCAGTTTTGTCCCAAGTTGATGAGTCCAATTCTGAAATTTAACACAGGGATCTGACTAAATTATATCTGATGAAGCTCGCAGTTTAGTTTGGTAATAAAAATTCAGAAGATTAAAAAAAAACCTGTTTCATAAGAAGAGAAAGAACCTAGAGTAAAATTTTTTTTCCAGTTAACAGCTTTAAGATTTATTATAAGTTGATATACTTAAATTTTTGTTTTTATTTGTTTTTCCTTTGTCTTTAGGAGGAGATAGGAAGTAGAATGGGAGCACTTTAGAAAGTAAAAGTATTGGAATACAGCATACAGTTATACAATATAAATCTTAATCTACCATATACCATCATGGTAGACTTTGATATGAAGTGAACATTTCAAAAATGACTTTAATAACCATACTAAACCTAAGTGGACAAGACACACCGAATCTTTAAAATGATTTTTAAGATACCAGTTCACTGTACAAGCAAGAGTGATTCAGTCAGACAGTCAATTAAATTTTTAAGTAAGTTATTAAATGCATGTGCATCAAGATGATGTAAATGTAGAGATAGGTAAATAAATAGTAATAAGTAATTATTACCTAACTCACCTGTTTTATGCCCTCCTTGCATTGGGCAGACCTGCTTACAGAGAAAAAATTGTCTCATTTATTTGGAAACGCCTGACCCACTTCAGGGTCTATTTTCTCAGCAGTTTCTAGTCAAATTATTCTTAGTCAGTTTCATGGGCAGATTGGACTGGATTCACCCCATTTCCTGTGGCACTGTGGGTTTTCAGCGGACTAATCACAATCACAGAGCACGAAGATGTGTCCTCTTAGAGGTGAGGTCTTGTTCTCATCCAAGTAGATTGATCTGTGAGCAGCCACCATTACCGACAGCGGGATGTGTGTGTGCCAGTGTGTTTCTGCATTTAGTGGTTTGTCGGACATGAACTTACTGTTTTTCACTTCCTTGTTCGCAAATAAAAGCAGTCTGACTAAATTTAAGAATCCGATTTTAACTTTTGTAGAATCTAGTTTTGTTTTGTTTTCCCACTAGTTTGTACTTTTGTAATCTTTGATTTTTGGTTATCTGAATGACTATTAGAGTATATTTATTTTGTTAATATTAATTTCCAGTTAACAATATAGTTACGTGTATTGAGATACATTTTCAAAATAAGAGCTATTGTTACAACAATGCTAATTATGGGATTGTGATTTTAAACTATGTTTCTTTTCTACAGATTTTGAGTTACAATTAATCTGTTATAGGTAGTTGTACCTACAACACAATTGTAAGATGCTGAAGAAAATATATTTATAGCAGATGCTGAAGAAAATATATTTATAGCAGATATATTCTTACACTGAAAAGTTTGTCTGCTTCCTAAGTGTCCAGAATTGCATAAGATAGAAATGCATTGGTATTAGTTAATATGCAAAACAGATAATTTTATTTAAATACATATATAAATTGCATTTTATCTTTCCTGCTAATTATCTTATCTACTATGTCATTTGCTTGTATTTAATATGTTGTTATCAAAGTAATAACAACACCAAGATCCTATTTTGGAAAAAAAAAATCTAATTTGTACTATCGGGCTCTTATTATGCATATTATAATTACCATATATATTTAACTTAAACATGATTATTAGCTGGTAGTAATACTCAAAAGTCCCCATTTCAGTGGAATTTATATAATAAAGTTACTATAGTCAGAGGAACTTGGAGAACTGATCCAATGTGTGTACTTTACACACACAAAATCCTACATAGTGAAGCTATGTTACTGTTCAGTAACAGTACCCATTGACACCCAGTAACAGTATTCCCCCCACCTCCAAGTAAATACTTTTATTTTCCAGAAGAAATGGTTTCAATGTTCTCTCAACAGCTACCTCTTTCATAACAACATATACAACATGAGTGAATATGGGTGACCATTCCTGACTCTGTGTTTATAGGGAGACCCAGGAACTTAATTAGATTTTGTAAAACGAAGAATTAGCACCAACATGTTTATTTAGGGTCTTCTCCCCATTACCCTATGGCATCCTCCAATAACAACTATCCCACTTCAGTAAAGTTACACCAGATACATTGTAATTGCTTTGGGTTCAAGATCACACCTTGCTAATCTGTGTTTACTGTAGTTAGCATACTGCTTGACACATAGTAGCATTTTGTAGACTTTTTAAAGTATGAAAATGATAATGCCACTAAACATACAGTATTTGTTTAGATTCTGCTCACCTCCTATTTCATTGAAAGGGGCTATGCTTTAGTTAACCCATTTTTTTATTTGGTAATTGTCAGCCACAGCTAGCCTGTGATTATTCTTCATAGAAGTGTAAATAGATCAGAATTCCTTGTTTTTCTCTGCTGATTGTTTGGTCTCAGCCTCTTAGATATTTGAAGAGATGGATTGATGATGGCAAAACAGTTGACAGGCTTTTGGCCACAGAGAATATGTGGTCAAATGAGTTTGGCTTTTTTAATGTACTGAGTCCTCCATATTTATGTAGAGGAAACGTTAATAGCTAAATAGATGATTTGGTCAAAGCTTAGGATGAGTCTTTCATGATGCTTACTATATTTGTTTTAGCAGTCTTCAAATCAAGAATTACATCTTTAAAAATGCCTAACGCTTGAAATATTTGGGGGTTATTTTGTAGACTTGATGACTTTAAATATGTGCAATGTCCACATCATAAGAGTAAAATAGAAAAATTTCCCCCCAAATCCTTTTGAAGTGAGAGTCAGACAAAAATATTTGACTCACTATTTTAGGGCAAATTTAATGATAGAACCAGACTCTAAAACTCGGTCCTGTGTAGTGTGGGCAGATTGGTTAAGATGGCACTAAAAATGGTGTCTGTCACACGTATCCAGACTTAAGAGAAATTTGGGCAGCATTGTTGTTAACCTGTGAATAGTGAATGCCATTTAGAGGGACTTTTAAACAAAATTTTATGAATGGTTGTATGGATTTAATTTAGTCAGCTGGAAAAAATACTTTAGATAAAAATACAAATAAGCAAGTTAGTATTATGCAGGTTAAAGATTGCTAAGAAAATACAAATCCTACAAGGCAGTTACTCCTCTTTCTAACTCCTTATTTGGAGCTTGTCACAAAATAGAAATTTCCCAATTTTATAGTTTTTTTCCTGGATTAATTTAACTCATACTTCAACAGTTGAAAACATTTGCAAGTCATGATGTTGATATAATTGACAATGTTTTCATCTTTAAAAGTAAACAACAGTTTTTAAAAATTTGTTGAGGAAATTCATTTATGAACTTCTAAGCATTGCTATGTGTTAGGTACAGACTAGGTAACTTAAAAATATTTTTGGATGACAGATTAAACAGTTATTCATGAACAACCGAGTTTATCTGCTTGTTTTGCTTTACAGTAGAAAGGACAGGTTTCTATGTACATAAAAATTTCTTTGGATAACACTGCTTTTTCCTTTTTAATGAACCTTTTTCCATAGGCTATGTTTTGTTCATTAATTTGTGTAAATAATTTTGAGAATGAAGCAAAATATTCTCATTGTACTTTTTTCCCAAGTGTTTCTTTTTCTCTCCTTTTATTTATAAGTAAGCACTAAACTTTTTCCGAAGGGTACTAGGAGATAACAAGCAGTGATATTATGTTTTTCTGATGAATCCGAGCCAAGGTGACTCTCACTAACGGAGGATGACAACGATGGGTTTAAGAAGTCATCCCCTTTATTGTCTCCAGCACAAAAACCTTCCGCCTGCATCTTTCTGCTTGTATCACCACTTCTAAAGGATCCATGGACAAACTGCTGAATTTTTATTAATCAGCTTAACTTAATGAGATGAAAAGACCTTTTCAAAAGCGTGAAGAAGGGAGAGACAGATACTGAGAGCTACTCTAATTCTCTTCCATGAAAACCCATTTTCTCCCCAGATATTTAGGGAAGACATATTCCGTCCTGTCTCCAGGTAATTCGTCTAGCTCATCTTTCTAATTTTCACACACTGACGGACTTTCTTTAGCCGTGTGCTGCTTTTACTATTATTATTTTTTAAAGCAAGCAGACAGCTATAAAGGAGAATTAATGAGGGTTGAGGGGGGGAAATACCTTTGGGAAAGGAGGCAGGAAAGCTTAAGCTGATAAAACATGACTCTTTTTTGATGGGGGCTCTGTTTGGATAACTTGCCCTTGTCTAAATTCGTCTCTCTTCCCGTCCTTCCTGTTCCCCCCTTCCTTCCTCCCCCCTCTCTTGTCAAGCCTACTTCATAAACGGTAGCAGCTGGAGATCTTTTAGTGGCATTCAGGGATTACTTCCCTTTGGGGTTTTAATAAGCCATGATGCTTGAAACACAGTAAAGACGCTTCTGGAGACAATCACCATTCAGGCCGAGGACCATGGTCCCTTGCAGGGCCCAGATGGTTGTGTCCAGGCGGTACTCCATGATGCGAGGGGCACATCAGATCACCGTAATGGGTCCCGAAGGGTAGACTGGGAAGAAAGTGGAGGGATGGATTTCTTGGTAGTCAGGAGAAGGTGCTCTACATGATTTCTCAACCCACTTAACTCATGTTGCCTAAAATCGCTGGAGCTGAATCTGTGACCAACCAGCATTGCTACCACTTAAGTCGTAAGGTCTGAAGCTTATCAGAATCCGTGGTGGGGAGCCCCTCTTGGTGGGGAGGGGCACTAATATGGCAAGAGAACCTTATTCATTAGACCTCCTGAGGCATCATTGAAAGAGATGAGCCTGGGGCACCTGGGTGGCTCAGTAGGTTAATGAAGCCTCTGACTCTTGGTTTCAGCTCAGGACATGATTTCACGACTTGTGGGTTCGAGCCCCGCATCCTGGTCTCTTGTGTTGGAAGCATGGAGCCTGCCTTTGGATTCTCTCTCTGCCCCTCCCTTGGTCTCTCTCCCAAAAATAAATAAACTTAAAAAAAATTTAAAGAGATGAACCTGTTCGAAGTCAGGTGGTACAGAGTACTTCAGTGTTAGAAGAGAAAAAAATGTGTTACTGTTCATTAATTCTTTCTGAAAGCTGCCTGGTAGTGTTCTTCTGTTACCTAATCATTTGTTTCAATATGTCTGTTAAAATTTGGTGTTTAGAGTGAATGAGGAAAACCTTATAAAGATGGTGCCACATGGGTTCTTCAAGTTTATCTAATTGAGTGTTTTGTTTTAAGGTGGGGTAGGTAGGAGGCAAAATGACATCTTTAGATGTCACACAGAATGCAGGTCTGTCTTCTATGATTTCTGAGATTTTTCTCCCTCCTACTCTCTCAAATGGAATTCTGGGTTTAAAGTAGTCCCCGGGATTTCTAGAAAAATCCCAGTGTTCCACTGTGGCTGCTCCCCCAACCTTGTTTTCTTTTTTCTTTTGGACATGTTAATTTTCCTTCTTTCTCTATATAACATTTGGGAAAGTAAAAGCACATTCATTTCAGAGAACGTTCGGACTGCCTGATTGTGTGACATTTTGTAAAGGTGGCATGGGTTCTAGGAAGAGAACCCCTGTTTCAGAGGGTTGGGAATCACTCCAGTCTCAATCTTCCGTGGCCTTTTTAACACAAGTGGATAAATTATCTCCTTAGGTAGATTTCTGGACATAGGAAGGAAGATTGATTAGGATTTTCCTAAAGGATTGGGTGACGACAGTAGAAGGCGCCTCTCAGTGCCATCTGGTTAGACATGGTCCATTCTGCCTTGTGGAGACTTAATCCATCTTGTTCATGGCTTTTAGACAGTGTCCTTCTCTGACAGTTTCAGCTGGGGAAAGCAAGAGTGTGGGCAGTTTTAGGCTACTCATTGGGGGTTGAACATGGGCTCAGTGTAGAGCTGTAATATTAAGAAACAGCTGTTCTTTGTCTGGGTGGACAGTCATTGATTTTTAAATACTTGGGCCTCCTGATGGCATAAAAACCCATTTGTGCCTCTTTAGATTAAGGTTAATTTTTGTGGTAGTGAGTGCAGATGCAGTGAACAGATGCTGCACACTTGCTTTGGCTTTTTTATACATACTCTATACTTTAAAATAAAATTTAATTAAAAATAAAATGCATCATTAGGTCATAAAAAGAAGAGAAAAAAAATCCCTGAATAGATTGTATTCCATCGAATAAAATCATGGTCTCAGCAAACATAGGAGTTGACATATTAGTAAAGGTCATAGGTAAAAGTAAACTGTGTCTCCTTGATTAGCTTTTGTTTCTAACCCCATAGTTCATGGCCTGCCAGGACCTGAAACTATAGTAACTGTTTTCAGATAGTCAGAAGGACTGGAAGTTGTTGTTTATTTATCTTCTCCAACACGATGAATGTCACAGTTTTCAAAGTATGTTTTTTAATTTATACATATATTTAATATTAAGTGTACATAAATACAAATAGGTACGCATGCCAGGCTGCTGAAATTCACACTCAGAAAGTGAGTATGGTGTTGCCCAGTCAGGTATTGCCCACCGGCTCCCCCAGATCGTCTTCTCCTGGGGAAGAAGGGACAGCCAGTTGTCTGGGAAGTTTGTGATTGACCTTGCATGTGGCAACATTCTCATTTGTCTTTCAAAGTATCTGTATAGTGGTTACCTCTGTGGTTAGGAAGTCATTTGTAGTTTAGAGTTGTAATGCTGGGAGACAGTCCGCTCACCTGCAGATAATGTTTCATTAGCCTCTTTCAAATTGACAGGGCTGGCTGCTTCCGTGGATTCCTCTGGTGAAGCTGAGTGATCGCTCTGTTTGTTTTCTCCTTTCTTGTTACAGGTCACTTTCAGTAAGGATTCTCCCCTCAGGCCTTATTAAAGTAAGAACCAGATAAACAAACAAACTACACTTCTAAATCAGGAAGAAGGAAGATGGGACATGATATCGCTGAATCACATTGGTTTTATTTTTATTATGAACTTGTTGTCAGTAGAGAAGTAGCATCACATTACAGAAATACTTACACATAATTCTACAACTCATGTTGGGATACTTCCATTTTAGCTTTTCTCACGTACTTGGCTGTTAATTAATTGATTGAGTCTAACCCTTTTCCCCTTAACCTTGTATAATAGGTATCTTCTCCTATTGCTGGAAGCAGCCTGTGTAGTACCGAAAGCGATCTCTGTTAATGACTGCGTAAATTTTTACTAAGAAGATTAACCATCTCCTACTTAACCAATGCTTTTCTGCCCCGTCCCATGGCACTCGAGCCTAATGACACATAGCACATACTAACTACCTCCCACCCCAGGTTTCTGTTCTAGGTATATTTGGGAAATACTGGATTAAAGAAATGACATTAAGTCTGAGTCAGTGCTTTTAATATGTGAATAATTATGGATAGGTCAAGAAGGAGAAATCCAGTTATATGTGAACTATTTAAAAATGCTGAATTACTATTTCTTATTTGTAGACATATATATCACGTCTGGTTTTTCATAATATAAATGGCACATGAATAACTCAGGAAAAATTTTTTGTCTTAACGCTTCCGTCACGTTTTGGCTTTTCTCTAGGGTTGAATAGAAGGATTATTGGGTCAAACAGTATAAACATTGTATTAATTCTTGGAAGTAATGTCAGATTGATTTATAGTTTTATTATACTCTTATCAGAACTAGGTATTTTTTTTTAAAGGCTCTCATTTAATAAGCAAGAGAAAGGCATTGTTTTAACATACTTTTCTTTGATGATCAATAAGTGAGGTGAGATGCTTATTTAGGTTTGTTCAGTGTTCTAAAGGCACCAGTAACTGGTAAAGCTTGCTCTGTTAAGCATTGCTCCTGGCTCCCACCGTGCTGGACTGGGCCCTTTGCTGAGCCCGTACCACGTTCGTAGTCTGCACCTGCCTCTTGAAATAAGAAAGCACTTACACAGCTCTTTGCATCAGTCTCTTGTCAAGCAGTTGCATATGTCGGGTCATATAATTTCGATAATGAGATAGTTTCCATTATTGCCACCTTCATTTTACAGATGAAGAAACGAAGACATAGATTAAATGTATTGAGGAAGGTTACCCCGTTAGCAAGTGGCAGAACTGGGATTATAAACCCAGGTGATCAGTTCCACAGGCTGTTGTTTGACCCTTCCCCTGTGCAGCCTCTGCTGCAACTGTTACTTAAACTGCTATAGGTCGTATTGTTAAACTTACCAGGTGACTACTGTACCCATCACTGCCATTTTCAAAGCAGTAATATTCGAGAAAGTGTCAATTTTATCCTGTATGTTAAATCCCAACTTAGATGTGTTATTCTTCTGTATGTGAGGATATGGGCTGGAGAAAAGTGGGAGACTTAAATTCCCAAAGTAACATACTGTGCTTTCAAAGAAACGCCTTTGTAACTGAGGCCTGGCTGCTTAGTACCTGCAGTCTCCAGGCTGTGCTTCTAGAGTATTCTGTAATTCACAACACATGAATGTCTTTGACAAGATTTGGTGTATAGATTGGACGGTGGGAGCCCCTAAAGGTAGTTTTATGATTAAAAGTAGTTGAAATGGAAAAAAAAATGACCTAAAAAGTAAATTGTTAGCTTGTTTCTTTCTCTCTCTTGGGACTTTTACATTTTAAACTGGATGCATTACACACGAGTATGCCTATGCATCTCATTATGTATGGTGTGTATCTTCAGTTTTGTCTTCTATGTTAAGGATTATCCACTAAAAAACAACTCGTTCATCTGTATGTTTTATTTCAATTCCTTACACTTGAAAAGCAAAGCAAAACAAAATAGAACAGTACAGTTCTTTGGAGCACTGTGAATATTTGCTCTTGAACCTTTCTAATAATATGCTTTCACCCTCTGACGCATTATTCATCCCCTGTTAGCATTCTCCCATGAATTGAGAGTTAGGTCTGTGATTTTCTTGACAGATGCTGGAAGAGGATGGAGTCAGAGGACCTCTCTTGTCATTCTAAATATTATAGATTGAAAGGACTTATTTTAACTAGAAATCTTCTTTGGGGGTGGATAATGGATTGGAGAGAATGTGGCAATAATTTTGTTTTTTCCAGACTTTTGGTTTCCCTTATGATTTCATAAAGGTTTTTTATTTTATTTTATTTTTGGTTGTGGTTTAACAAAAGGAAAGTGACCAATAATGAACTTATTTACTGTCGTTGGCTTTACAGTAGAAATTTAAGCCTCCCACATAAAATTTAGGAATCGAGTCTTTGCTTAGTTCAGCATTTAGGTATTTGTCGTGGTCATTACTGGCCTAAAGAAAATAAAATAAACAAAAGCAGGCAAATTTTAGAGAGATTTATAGTAGGATGTTCTTATAAAACCAGAAAGTTTAAAATATGGTTGATTTAAACCAGAAATGCTTGCTTTGCTCTCAGATATTTATAAAATGCTAAATACTTTTCATGCTTTTTTCTGATGGTTTACAGATTATTGCCTGTCTCAGTATTACCACGCCTACTCCTCTTCTGGAACCTAATAGTCTTCACTGCTGGTTATTATGGGACCATGTTTGCTTACATTTCACTCTTTCCCTTCTAGACAGTCTTCATGGGATTTGGCTTTTAAATTTTCTAATAGGAGTGGTGTCATGCAAGATACAAACCTTATACCATCCATATTAGAGAACATGATCGTATCATCTTGCCCAAGAGTTTGATAAGCTTCTAAGTTATTTTAGCTATAATAAATAATGTAACTTGATATAGAAACTTTTCTTGAAATAAGTATTTTGAGGTAAACTGATAAACAAATCCTTTATTTCAGGTTTTCTGTTTTAAAATTAACAATGTGAGGGTACTGGATGAAACTTAAATGTCGTTTGGTTGAAACTTGGCTTGGCTTTCTAAAGTTTCTTACAGTTTTAGATCTTTAATCGATAAAAGATGAGATGAAACATTTTTTAGTATTGAATTTGAACGTGCTTTGTACTTTGGGCTCCATGAAAAGTTAAATTTTGTTTGCCATCTTTGCAAGCACGCTGGGTAAGAAAAGTTTTACATGTACATGGGTTGGGGAAGGGATTGAGGTCATGACGTCTTGGTTCAAGGGCTCATTTATTTCCCCTCACTTAACAGCAATGTTTATCTGGAATGTGTTTTGAGAGAGTCATCTGGGTCAGAATTATATATCCAAAGGATATACACACACATATGTAAAATGTGTTTGCATAGTAGTTTTATTATTAGCATTAGTTAAGACCGTGTGGACTGCTTTTGTCTGAAACTATGATTTCAGAATCATAGTTTTACATGAAGATTATTTAATGTGATAGCTTCCACAACACGTTTAAGCCAAAAAACTTTTATGGTCATAGGAAGTAAAAAGAAGAAAAAGGGGATGATATTTAAAGCATCGATATTTTTAATATTTCCAACCAATGTTTCATACATATAATTGTCCCTGAGAGGTTTCATTTGCTCACAATCTGGGCAGACTAGCATGACCTTGTGGCATGTCGGCTCACTCATGAGACCATCCGTTGTAAGGATGGATGGCGTTTACTAACCTGAACCTCACTGCCAGTGTGTCTGTGCAGAACTGGATTGATACATCTACATTTCTTAATGAGGAGTTTGGTCTTAAATGTAGTGAACCCTCTCACTGTGAGGCTGTCTGTTACCTAAGGCTCAAAATCTATCATAATTACCATTTCTCTTAACACCCATCATTAAGGAGTGCACAAAACGCTTGCCTTAAAAGGATACTTTCATGGAGATTGCTTCTTGGGTATGTGTCAGCACAAATGAAATCCCTGGGGTTAAGAAAAAAGAAGCACTTACACACTGAAAAGTGGTGAAAATCTACAAATTCAAATGCTGCCGACTGAAAGGCAGTTAATGGGTTGATTGTTGGTACAACCACAGAGACAGCTCGCTCTGTGCCCTGCTGAACTGTTGGGGATGATTTCTTTCACTGGTGGTGGGTTGACATTGAAAAGCAGGAACCCATTACGTGAGAAATCTCTTGTTTTGCCTAGACAAGAATATACATCCAACTTTGGGCTACAAATTATAAGGAGTTGGCTCAAACCAGAAAATAAAATAAAAGCGTTCGTACATTAAATAAAAACTCTGCGTCATGATTTATTGACTTTGGCCATATCAATTTGCTAAATCATATGGATGCGATTTGAGAAGAATGTTATTTTAAGAAGTTTTGCTCCCCTTTAATTTGACATGACTAAACCTGAAGCCTTCTGGAAACCACAGTTCAAAATGGTTTTTCCCCCTAGAGTTTTCATCAATTTGCATTTTGAAATGTAATATTAGCTCTCATGTAGACTAAGGATTAATTTTGGAATATTTCTAGATAATGGGAGCCTCATTCCAAAAATGAAGTTGAATATCATTTGACACGAATTAAGTGCCATTCTCCTGAATTTCATATATTTTAAGGTTAGCTTTTGATTTATCAACATCCTTACTGGAACCTTGTTTTATTCCTTCTCCTAGTACTCTTGCATAGACTACTGTGACTGTACTACTCTTTTCAAGCATTAAAATGTTGCATTGTACTTTGGTAGTTAGCTGATTGTTTTTTTCAGATTAAAATTGTCTTTGTTTAGGTGTAGAACATCAGAGACCCAGTTGACAGTTTCGTTGGCCTGTGGTGGATAAGGAACAGTCTCCTCCTGGCACTTAGACGCCATCCATGTTGCTGAGTTCTGAGCTTCCCAGGGCATTGTGAGGGAGGATACTTGTTGTCTTTGCAATTTTTGAAGATATAAAAGTTTGTTCTCAGCTGTGAATTTTCACATTACAATTTAAAAAATAGAATACTAATAGAGACACTTGGGGTATTTCTGAATCATAGTAGAGAAGTGGGGAGGGTAGTTTAAAAAAAAAAAAGATATTAGACCAAAATCTCTACATCTATTAATCTCCCGCCAGTCTCTCTGTAGTAAACAGCACTCCAGGTCTGAATTTTATTCAGGTTTGAATAACTTTACATGAAAACAGTGTGGCTTTTCTCTTAAAATCCGTATCTTTGCAATTGTTTACCTTTTTCTGGAAGATAAAAGATGCCAAAGACATCTACACTGTTGTTCCCTGCACTTCCTGGGCTGCATCCAGTGCTCGCAATCCAGGTCATTGGTTAGGATCTGTGTCTTTTACGATTCTCAATCAGTTTTTGCAAGTGCGAATACCTTTGTGAGCAGGACGTTGATTTTTGTCCCTTTCCTCCCAGTGGACAGTTCTCTGGTTCACTGGTTCACTGGTAAGTATACTGTCTGCTCTCTCCACACTGGTCATTTGGTGCATGTGAATCTTCAGCGCACGTCACATGCCCCCGACCTCCTATCAGTGGTAAAAGGAACATGGCACGCAGGTGTTTAAATTATTTATCGTCATAATCGGCCTTTATGTTACACTGCCTTGCCAGGCCTCTGTTATTCTAGTGCATAATTGATGGTGCTCAGAAGTGGAAAAGTTAGAAAAGCGGAAGTAATGTGCCACAGCAGCGCAGAGAGGCCGTGGGGGCTCCACTGGCTGGGCTGAGCAGAAGCGGGGCCACTGCCCATCACTGAGGACGCCTCTCAAGGTCGGGGCTATTTGGCATCTGGTCAGGAAATTTTCCCTTTCTTGCTTTTTCCATGCAGAGAGGAACAGGAAAGGGGGAAAGAGTCAGCACATCAGATTTCTGAGGCTAATTACATGTTGATCCTGGCTCTTGAGTAGAGCTGGCCGGTTTACATGTAATTCATCATGAAAAACACATTTATAATGTTTTTGGAGGAGGAGTTCACTTCAGAAATGGACCCTGAGTCTTGGCCTGATTGATATTGAGATTAACAAATGGCTTACAAATAATGAAAGCAGGAAGAGATTTTTCTAAAGCAGAGTGCACATAACAAATGAACTCAATTTAGACTGTTAAAGGACTTTTCTTTCTGGTTGTACCTCGGTGTACATTTATTGGAAAGGAAGAAATGGAAAATAGTCTAAAAGTGCACTTGTAACAAGAATGAATTTAGTGCAGGTTTCAGTGCAAACAAAGAGATATGAAATACTGAATTTTGGAGTGAATTCTAAATTGTAATCTTGGCCCAATTAATTTGATAATTTTCAAACTTAAGTAAAATATTTTTGGGGTGTATGAATAGATTCAGAAAATATTTTCAAAGGACGTCTGCACCAACCATAGTGGAGATTCCCTATGGTGGATCTAAAGGTTTGCTACGTACAGGGTTATTTCTATACCAGGAGAGTGTTCATTTGAGACACATCCTCCCAATTTTGTGCTCTAGGCTTGCTAAGGAGAGGGGAAAAGATGGGTGAAGAAGTGTTTCCGGGATAAAATTTGGTGAAATCTTGTGTGTATTGGAAGGGGAGGGTATGGAGCACTCAATGAATTATGAAAGAATGCTCTTCAATGAGGATAATCAGGATGTAGATAGAGAACAACAGAGAAGAGGGGAAAGGACACTAGAGATTGGAATGCTAAACAAGAAGGTAGAGAATAGTGTGCCTAAAAAGTGGGGAAAATAGATAGTCAAGCAGATGGGGCTTGCAGATGTAATGAAAAGAGAGAGAGGAAAGATCCAATATTTGCTAGTCTTTCTCATGTACTGGGTCCATAGTTTTCCTGCTGGAATTTCCCCAAAGTATTAGAATTTTGTGTATTCTTGCAAGTATGCCAGGGTTTTTTGAATGGGCACGGTTTACAACTAAGTGAAATATCTCAGAGAAGAGAAAAAATACACTGGAAAAGAAAGTAGTAGAGAGTGAATGAGAACAAGAGGAGAAGGGAAGACGGGAATAAAACAAGAACTGATGCGGATAGGAAAAAAGACAGGGTCCTTGAGAGGAGAGAAAGAAAAAAGGAGAGAAAAGAGAAAGACAAGAGTGAATGAAACAGGCAGTTGTTTGTACTGGGCTACCCCTCCCGTCACCCTATCCGTTCTTCCTTCTCAGCCACGCGCCGGGCACCAGTGCCCTGGGAGGCGGGGTGCCGGGCCAGTGCCTCCCCAAGCCCTCCTGGGAGCTGGTGCAGAGCTGCCTCTCAAGAGGCTGGTTCCTTTTTCCTTTAGAAACTGACCTGCAGCCCATTATAATGTAGGGAGAAAGTCAGAGCGATACCTCAGAAATTTCAAATAAATGCAAAGCATCCAAATGCATGTATTACTTTGTGAAATCTGATCCCAACTAAATAAAGCTTTGGAAAGCCCTTCTGATAACTTTATTTTTCCTTTTCTTTTGTTCTCTAAGGGAAAATTAATACTTTGTGTCAGTTCTTTTTCATTTGAAGATGGTTAAAATATTTTGCCGTGTGGAGATAATTTAAGAGGTTATAAATCACTATTTGTCTTCAGTTTTTTATTAGAAAATATACTTCGCTGCATCACCAAAGTATGCTTCTATAAAAATGTAGGTATAAAATAAACATTTGATAGGAATTACTTATTTCATATTCATCAGTGTTCTGTAGGAAGAATTGTTTTCATATAAAATAGTAGTTTTTGGTGTCCAAGAAAACTGTTTGCAAGGGGCATGTACACAATTACACTCTTTTAATTTTACTACAGGCAAAAGTTGTACATATGTGTGTACTAATATACAAATATATGCATACTTTATACATATGTATATTTACACATTTATGCATGCATTATGTTCTGTGTATTATATAAGTGTATATATAAGTACACATGTAGAAGAATACATATGTATATGCACTCATATATATGCCTATATATATTCCATATACATTTGGAAAGTATAGAGCTTATATATTTTTTAAGTATAGTTTTGTACTTTTTTCTCTGGCCTATTGTTTTAGAGGTAGAATATTTAGAATTATTGACTAATTATTAATTATTTTAAACAACTATAAGGAGAATTTGCTTAAATACCACAATTTTTGATTGAGTATAGACTGTCAGTCAAAGTTTTATTTACATTACTATAGTAGGTAATAATGTGCACATGGTAATTTTCAAACGGTACAGAAGCAGTTCAAAGTTACAGAATGAAAATGTCTCCTTTCTTTCTACCCCCTTTTCTTTTACTAGACGCAAATAAGTGAGACTTTAAGAAGATGATTGCAGATACCTAAAACCCACATTTTCAGATATGTTGGTCCTGCATTTCCTTCTCTGTATGCAGAAAATAAAATAACTATATTATGAGATGGCTTGTCCATCCTTATTTCTAAAGCATGCTTCACTTTTCAGTATTGTATAATTAATCAGGAGTGTTGTCATTATCTTTTCCAGTCCTAAATAAGGACTACTCTTTTTCACAGAACTCAGAAGACTAAGGGACAGCTTGAATGGGGCTCCATCCATTTTATTTCAGCATCATATTTCATCTTTGAGTTACATTGTAATTTTGTTTTCAGTTGCCATTACTCATTGTCAATGTAATATTTAGTATTTATCCAAGGTTCTCTGGGTACAATATGGTGTGACATTTTCAATAATGTATAGATTAGCTGCTTTTCCAGACCATGAATAGCTTGTAGTCTAAATAGCAAACAAAAAGAAATACTTTCAATATTATATATGCCTACCGACAAATTTTCATAGTGAGTAGATTTGGGAAAGTAGACCAAGAAGTACTGAATTTATACAAAGTATTTCTTTGAGCTGCTTTGTGTTTTGAGTTTCATTTTATATGCTAATACATTTTTGAGACTATACCTAACATGAGCTTTCTAAAGTACTACAATGTGCATAACTTAGTAAGTCTATTACTTTGTTTTCAGAATCAAAGTTTTCCTGGAGCTGGTAATACACAGCATTTGATTCATGTAAGACTTCTTAAGAGCCATCATGACATACTGGCTTATTTTAGAATTTAGAATGTAAGCTCTAGAACTAATTATCTGCCACTTACTGGCGATACAGTCTTAGGAAAGTTCTTTAGCTTCTTGGTGCATCATTTTTCCTGTCTGTAAAATAGGAATGATAACAGTGCTTACCTCACGGTGTTATCTTACAAATGACATTGAGTTAATGTATGTGAAGTGCTTCGTTTCGTGCATGGCACATCGTAAGAAATTAATAAGTACTCGTTTTTATTAGTTAACTGGTGGATTACTGTAGATTTAGCCTTGTTAATCTTGATGCTTCATTGTAATGTATTCTCAGTGTGTTATGACATATATTTTTAAATTATAAGTATGGTATAGCTCTGATGGTGAAAATAAATGTATTTCATAAATTGACAGTGAGCAGTGCTAATGAATAGAACTTAAAATTTTCTCTAGTAAAAACAAATGTTTGCAGCTTGTGTAAACATCATTGTGGTTATGGAAGTTGAAATTCATCATAATATAAAATATATGATTCGGTAAATGAAACACTACACTTAAAATGTGTGAATGTATTTACAGCTGAAAATTGGTGACTTATGACACAGAAACAATGGCTTAATGCTCTTTAACTGCTAATGTGTTCTGATCTGACGTGGCATCCTCAGTTATTTTTGCCGTGTGTTGTAGATGACCAGGCACTATTTAATGAAGCTCTGCTTACATTCTGTTGAGGCAGAAGGCAGCTCTGATACAGGCATTTGCATGCTAAACGTTCCCTTGGTGACAATTCCTCAGGTGATAAAGGGGCTAATAACATTTATTATTATATCTGTGTGGAGAAAATGAATGTTTCATCCCCATTTGTTGGAAGGAGACAGATGGGAGCTCAGATCAGTTCATCCAGGTCCTCTAATATCCCTCTTTGGTACTATTTTTATATTAACTTCACCAAAGTTAAACAGAAAAAATGAAAGCTAGAAATAAATCACCTAATATTACTGTAACAAAAACACTGTAATGGGGGTACACATCTATTCTTTAATAGGAAAAAAGCAACAGTTAATGATGAAACATCAGCATATTTCATTACAGCATATTTGATGATGCTGTATAAAATCCGATATTAGCCCTGAAGAGAGTCATCTCAACACTGTTTACAAATAAGGACGGCTTGTGAATTGGGTTCACAGCTTTGGACTCAGGACGCAGGTGGAGTGGTCTGGAGGTGACGCAGAGGGTTACCTGATTCTGTCTGTTTTTAGTAAGGGACAGGGTTCAGGGCTACATTAACTATGATGGTCAAGGAAATGCTGTTAAGAAATATTTTCTCTGAAGTCAAAAAATCAAAACCAAATCAAAATCCCTGTACATTGAATGTCATGCCTGCCTGAGTTGAATACATGTGTTCTTTGAGGCTGTTATTATTATGTATGTAAACACCAGAGAGATGTTTGATCAGGACCAAGTACCCAGTATGGGCTTTTGCACCAACCAAGCTGCTATCCACGGTATAGATGTCTCATTAGCAAATTTATGGAAGATATACTACTACATATATATATATACTAAGTATACTATACTTTGTTTCTTAGGATAACAACTTGTGAGTTTTAATTGGGTGATTCTGCTTTTACTAAAGTTATTAACCATCATTTGTACACAGTAACACATATTAATTATATTTCATTCCAGGACCTCTCTGTACAGCCAGCGCTTAGTTATCTGACACTGCTAATCAATTCATAAGATCTTACTTTGATAATGAGTGATCATCTGTCATGGTAGACTGAAAACAGGCTTGTGATCCATGAATTTATCAATTGTTTTAAGCTGGCAAAAAAAAATGGTCTTTCACTGTGTCTGTATACTATAGTACCAAGATACTCATTGAGGTTATACTTCATCTCCTATATATTATAATTTAAGAAAACCAACTTAACGATGTACAGCTGAATTGTACATTTTATTAAAATTTGAAAATCATGGTAACAAGACAGGGATTTCTGAGTTATAATCAATAAGACTAATTTAATTTAGAGGTAGCTGAGGAGAAAGACGAAAATCAAGTACTGTAGTTTGAATTATGGAAAGTGTCACATTTAATTTCACAATTGGTTCTGGTGTGTTTGGGGATTTAGAATAATTTTATACCTTAACATTCAATCTTTATTTTACAGTGAATAAGCTAATTTTAGATGACTGCTCAACCTGTGTCTGCTTGCTATGATGGGATATTAGCTTTGGAATAATCTGGTAATTCTTACTTAACACCAATTAATAAGGAATTAAAATTATAATTTTAGATGTGAACAAAGTGTTTCAAATTATCATATTACGTAGTTTGTATAAATTGGTATTAGTGATAGGAAAAGAAGGCGACATGCTGTCTGCAGATGATTTTTTTTTCACTTGTCTTGGTTCTGCTTTGTACCTATATGTTGGAAGAAGTTGGCTAATTGTGAACTAAATAATCATGCTGACTTACTGGTGGTTGCTACATAAGAAATGCATGCGAGATGATATCAAAACACCTTACCTGTCAAATCGGAGCATATTCAGCCAAGCTACTTAAAGTCAGAGCAGCTAACTAAATTCACTCAGTTGAGTCAAACAACCTCAGTTGTTTTTCAGGGGGTAAAAAAAAAAGAGCTCCTTTGTTGACTCTGAGTAGAATTTAAAAAAAAAAGTTTTTAATGTTTTTTTATTTTTCACAGTGCGAGTGAGGGAAGGGCAGAGAGAGGAGGAGACGAAATCTGAAACAGGCTCCAGGCTCTGAGCTGCCAGGACAGAGCCCTATGCAGGGCTCGAACTCAGAAACAGCGAGATCATGACCTAGGTTGAGTCAGATGCTTAACTGACTGAGCCACACAGGCACCCTGAGTAGAATTCTTAAAAAATGTTTATTTACGTATTTAGAGATAGAGAGAGAGAGAGAGAGAGAGAGAGAGAGAGAGAGAGAGAGAGAGAGAGAGGGGATGTGTGCAGGGAAGAGGGAGCGGCAGAGAGAGAGGAAGAGAGAGAATCCCAAGCAGGATACACAGTTAGCGCCCAGCCAGATGCAGGGCTCCATCTCATGGACTGTGCATGAGATCATGACCTGAGTCAGAATCAAGAGTTGGACGCTTGCCTGACTAAGGCACTCGGGTGCCCCAACTCTGAATAGAATTTTAAAAATTTGTTACTGCAGGGTAAGTATGTTAAATTGTTTTGGTGAGAGTGTTTCTTCTCTCAGTTGATAAACTGTCAGCCATATTTAGATGGGCTAGCCTTGTGCATGCTAGATCTAAGCACAGAAAGTTTATGGAAACATTACGATTAGCCCAACAAAAATCACTGAAATTACTTTTGAACTGTTTGTCTGGGACTGTATTCAGTGGTTAGCAAGTGAACCTTTATGGGTAAAATATAATCTTTGTGAAAGCTGTATATTTTCCCCTTAGTGTTATTCAGAAAGGAAGTTTAAAAGGTAAACAACCAACACGTTAACATAGAGCAGCCACCAGTTTCAGTGGGAGTATCACAGATGTCACATATGTATAGGAACCCTATGAAGTGAATTAGGTAAGATTATTTGTGACTTTGTTGGGGTCATATTCAAAATGACTGCTCTTTTGAGGTGGAATTAATCCCATGACAACTTTCATACAGGAAAACTATTTCTGCTGCAGAAATTCACCACGAAGTTGTTGAAGTTGGTGGAGAGAATATTTTTAATCAACAAAGTTCGTAAAAACGATACGTAGAATTTGGCAAAGAAATGCAGACAGTTGTGCTGGGACTTTGGGACAACATGTCTAGAAGGCGAGGGGGGAAAACCTAGTCTTTACGTGAAGCTTAAACCAAATAAGTGATCTACTTTCTATTGGTAAAAATTATGCTATTACCTTAAGTATTATATTTTGCTTAATGCACTGGTCATTAAAACATTTAATTTTTTTAAAATCTGCAATCATATAGTGTTTAGTTTAAAAATGAAGACCATGCAGGTTGCATAACGTTGCTGGTTATCTGCTTGGGTTGTTTTAAGGAAAACATGGGAAGGGTGTTTCTTACACAAGTGAGAATGTTACATTTTCCCCCAGCGTTTGTCATTATAACTTCATCTGTGGTCACTGTCAGCTTCAAGTTAATATTCTCTTTTATTGGTTATTGTTCCAGTTTTATTAAAGGTAGGATGAGTGACTTGACCCAATTGAAGTAGCTGTTTGTGGTATTGTAAAATCCAGCTACGCTGGAGGCGCCTGGGTGGCTCAGTCAGTTGAGCGTCCAACTTCGGCTCAGGTCATGATCTCACAGTTCATGGGTTCGAGCCCCGTGTCGGGCTCTGTGCTGACAGCTAGCTCAGAGCCTGGAGCCTGTTTACAATTCTGTGTGTCCCTCTCTCTCTGCCCCTCCCCTGCTCATGATCTGTATCTCTCTGTCTTTCAAAAATAAATAACTGTTAAAAATTTTTTTTTAAATCCAGGTATGCTGGATAAATGTCTGTTTCAGACCTTATCTCTTTAAATATTTCTGGAGCAAAAGAAATTCCATTTTATAGAAAGTTGGATAGAGTTAGGAGAGTCTCCACTTGTGTACTGGGAAAAAAATTCTACACTTTTTGGTTTCATTTTACTGATGCTTGAAATTGGGGGGAGGGGCATTGAAAACATTATGACCCTGTTAAAGAAATGAATTTTTAAAATCCTATAAGCCTTTACCAAAAACTTCTTCCTTATCATTTTTGGGTGGCTGAGGAAAGAATTAGCACATCCTTATGATCATAAAGGATTTCTCTGCCTTTGTAATTTATAGCATTGACAAAATAGTAAAGTAAGTGACTGCCCTCTCTTTAGCAAATGGTTTTGCAAGTAATAAGGCAAAATTACAAACGATAAATTATTGTAGTGGTGGCTGTTCACCAGCCTGCCCACCCACTCATGCTGTACAGTACTTCATGGAAAGTTATGTTTAATGTCAACTAATGAGTCTTTAGAACTGGTGTGCTCTCAGACACTTTGATGGGCTGTTAAATTTACAAATGTTCTAGGGCTATAAATTATCATTAAATGTTAGGAGAGAAAGAGACGAGTTTTTCTATGCATTTCACATGATTTATTTATACTTCTAAACCAGGAAGCTGGAAATAGGTGAGGATTTGGTGCTTCTGTTCACGTTTTGGAATTTAATCTGAACTTTGTACAGTTCTGGATTTAGATCAGCGAGAAGTTTACATAAAAGCAAATGTAAACCTTTACTAAGTAGCTGTACATAATGGTCAAAGGAAAGTGATTTTCAGTTACGTTCATTGTTGAGCAAATTGTAGGACCAAGTAATAAGGTTAACTGTTGGTTATTCAGAGGAGACTGAGCTTAAACTTTACCAGTATCCTCCTCTTCTTCCTCCTCCCTCTCCCATCACATCACTGCTCAGTAGCACTTTCCCTGGCACCCCTATGTGGAATGAAAGTGAGCAGAACACATCTGGAGAGGCACTACTATGTGGTGGTTAGGAGAACTACCTTGGATTTAGAAAGTTCTAGGGTTGGAATTCTCACAGGACTGTGTAGTTGTTACAACTGCCTTGATTTAGTCAATTCTGACTTGATGACTGACCTGTGGGACTCTGAAGTCAATTACCCAAACTCAGTACACCTTCATTTCCCAGGAAGTAAAAATCAAATGGTAGTATTAAGTGTTGTTATAGAGATTGAATTAGAGAATGAATATGAAATGATTTGCCTAGCACAGTAGCATGATGGAGGTATTAAGTAAATTGTAGTCAGTAAGGTTCACAATGGCTGCTAATGCTCCAGTATCAGATCCGCCTTCTGGGCACCAGGATAGAAAAAGGAATGAAGAGCATATCTTCCCAAATCTGCTGTGTCACATTGGCCATTACTTAAATCATTTATCTGCAAGAGGGGCCCAGCCTATAACATGAAGGGTTTTGTTTGTTTTCAGGCAGCCATGCATTCAGTTAAAAATGGGGGGAGGGGATACAGGGATTCAGTAAAATTTCTGGAAACAATAGCAAATCAAGGGAAAGTCATGTACAGGGGGAGGTTATTATCTCCTATCTAAATGCTTCTGTCTCCAGTACCAGACTCTCTTCACTCTAAAAACAGCTCATCTAAAACCAGACTCATATTAACTTGTTTTTTCCTTTGTATTAAAATCAACTCAAATCTACCAAAATGGTGCCTGTGACATCCACTTCTCTTCTTTCTTATCCCCATTTTAATAATGATGATGATAGAATGTTTCTAGTAATTCTCGCTTAACCCTCATAACAGACCAGTGAATTGGGTATTATTCCTGTTTGACAGATAAGGAAACCGAATGCGAAGTGACTCCCTGTTGGTCAGGCAGGGGCGCCGCCAGCAGACACAGTCAGTCTTTCCAGCTCCAAAGTCTAAACCTTCGTGTTCCTTGACTTTCTACACATAATCAGTTTTTAAATTTTGTTATCTTAAAACCTTGACCTTAGCCAGGCCACATTGTTTTAGTTTGGTTCTTCTGGTTGAGGTTTGGGCACTAATGTTTCCTTTTACTTTGAATTAGACACTCATCCCTAATGGGGTGAGTGACCTCCCGTAGGTAAAGAGTCCTCCAGGCCTGCTTCCTGGGATACGGATGGCTGTCAGTGATTCAAAGGGTGGGACAGAGCTTCGGAGCACAGAACCTTATTTCCCAACCACAGAACCTTGCTTGAGGCAGATTCTCCATGTCGCTTTGTCTTTACTCTTTGCCCCTCCCTCCCCATCCATTTTCTGCTAGATTTTTCTGCGAAAATTTTCTTTTGCCACTTTATCTGGCTAATTTGTCTGGTTACCTTTCAAAAACACAAATCTGATCACATCTTTCTTTCCCTTTTTGTTGTTGTTATGTGTGTACATGTGTGTTTTTAATTGGGGTTAAATTGACAATTAATATTATGTTAGTTTCAGGTATACAACAGTGACTTAATATTTGTATATGTTGCAAAATGATCACCACAGTAAAGTCTGGTGAATGTCCATCACAATAGATAGTTCCAAAATTTTTTCTTATGATAAGAACTCTGAAGATCTGCTCTCTTAGCAACTTTCAAGTATACTCTGCAGTGTTGTTAACTATAGTCCACACTCTGCGTATTGCATTCCCGGGACTTATTTATCTTATTCCTGGAAGAGCGCACCTTTTGATCTCCTTCACCCGTTTTGACCAACCCAAACCCTGTCTCTGGCAACTGCCAATTATTGACAAACTCTGTTTTTTTTTTAATGCAACATATGAGATCATATGGTATTTATTTTCTTTACCCATTCATCCATCAGTGGACACTTAGACCGTTTCCCTGTCTTGGCCACTGTAAGTGATGCTGCCGTGAACATTGTTCCACATTTTCTATAGGATGACTCTTATCTTCTAGCCCCATTTTCTCATAATAACATTTACCATTGCCTTGCCACTCACTATTTTCTAGACATTCTAGACCTCCTTTTAAACATGGGGACCCAAATCTGGAATGTTCTTAGCCCTCTTCTCCATGTTATTCATATTTATTCTTCACATCTCCATGCTGTATTAGTTATTACTGCTTCCATGCACCTAAAGTTTTATAGACAAAGCTATTATTGTACTAATCATTTTAGATTGTAATTATACCTCTCTCCTCTCTCCTCTCTCTCTCTCTCCCTGTCCCTCTCTCTGTTTTTGCCTGTAAGTTAATAGTAGGGACTTTCTATGTCAGTTTTTCCCGTTTCCTTAATCAAGCATGGTAATCGGCACATAGTTTATGCTCAATAAATGTTTACTGAAGAATATATAGCCTGAAAGAACTAACTGTTGGAATATAGTGGAATAAGAGACTTTTGCAGGGATGCGTTATGTAACATTATGTTACGTTTGCTTAATATAGTGAAAAATACTTTTGACCTTGCTCTTTGAGAAGGAAGAGGATTGTGAAGCCATGCTGAAAATACAGAATGCATATTAAGTCAGAAAAATGTATTTTTTAAGTTTATCTTTTAACTGACTTGGCACCTCTTTCATTTGGGAGAGAGAATGTATGGAGTTAGGCATTAAAGAAATTAATTTTTACCTTTCAGTGTATAACATTCATAAATATGTAGATATGTGCTTAGTTTAAAAAGTAATTTTAGAGTATTTGGTAATTTACAGTACCAATATTGACAGATTGTTGTTGCATTGGTGTGAAAGTAAATGAAATGTGGCCAGCACAATTAGGACTTGCCTAAATGGGGATTTTTTTTTTTAATAGAAAATGAGAGATTCCACGTGTTAAAGATTGTGTCACTGTTCTTTATTGTTGCAGATTTGTGCATCTTCATCTATAAATGAAACTCAGATGCAGGTTGACAGCGCTGGAGTTTTAGATTACGTGGAAGGGAAATGTCTGAATGAGGCACTCTCTGTCTCCTCTCTGAGCTGCTCATTGGGGTTTGCGGTTGTCAGAGTGCAGTGCACCTGCAGAGCTCTGCAGCCATTCAGTGCCCTCAGGCTGATTTCTTTTGGAAATCTATTTACAAATGGGAAATTGGAGGAGTCAGAGTTTCGTAGCCAGAGGTAGAAACCTGGGTCTTGGCTCTGTGTAGTGCCTTTTGTAGAACTGATTAAGTTGTTTCGTCCTGTAACCACAGTGCGTAGGATATGGTCGTATAAGTGTGCGTCTAGGGGGGATGGTGGTGGTAATAAAAGATACAAGAAAATCCAGCTCACGAAAAAATCATAAAGGAGCCTGATGTATATTAGATTTCACCTGCTTGTGTATTAATTTACTTTTTTATATTCATTCATAGTTGCCAAGGCAAAGGCATGGCAAGGCGAAATAGCATGTAAGGTCCAGTAGAGGCATATTGTGTGATGTGTTCTGCTCAGTCTTGGTTTCGTAACATTTTCTCTCAATGCTGTTCGTTCATTCACTTATTCGACACAGATTTATAAAAGTACCGAACTGGTACAAGGCACATTGGGAATATGGAGAGAAATGAAGCCGGGCATGTCTTGAAGAGCAAGTAGGATGGTTTTCGTAAGTAGGCATACGAAAAGATACCTTAATCCTTTTAATCTTAGTGGACATTTTCCAGGTTGTATGTTTCATTAATTAGGCAGTCAGGCATTTTATAACATTTTTGTCAGAGACTCAAGTGGCATGTCATACATTTCCTCTTGTTGCGTGTAGTAGTTTTCTCCAAAATAGCAGACAAAAGTGTTTTTCCCTCCTCATTCTAACTTGGACTCTCAAACTTTGGTGTGCTAAAACTGTCAGGAAAACTGTGCCTATCCTGTCATCGCCAAACCTGACATTTCTGAAGATTATGCCAAATGTATTTTCTGACACATTTCAGTTGATTCAAGCTGAGAGGTACTTCTTATCTTTTGATTTGTCAGTTTACTGGCCTGAGGAATATAGCTACAGTCCCTGGGAATCATATGACATGTGGAAGCTGAATCACTGTGTTCAAGTGCTGTCAATTAGTGTTTGGAAATGGAGGCAAAAAAACCCCAAAAAACAAACGTTCATGAGAATGTCACAAGTTCATATAATGAATTTTGTTTAAAATGAATTTCCTGCTCATACATTTTCTTACCAATATGAAGTAACTGAAATACATAAGATTTTATTTGAATTAGCACAGAAAGCTTCAAGTTTTCCTTCTGTGGTTTTACTTAAGAGACAGGAAAATTTCTGACATGATTAAATATGAAATCTTTGGACTGCATATGTATCACACACACAAAGATACACACACAAAGACATTGGACCTAGAATGGGCTTGGCACGTAGTAGGAGCACAGCAGACCTGTTTAATGAGTGAAGGAAGGATTGTAGGTAGTGTGCTGGGGCAGATTTAAAAAAATTATTTTTTAATGTTTATTTGTTTTAGAGAGAGAGACCGAGCACAAGTTGGGGAGGGAGAGAGAGAGAGGGAGACACGGAATCCGAACCAGACTCCAGGCTCTGAGCTGTCAGCACAGAGCATGTCGCCGGGCTTGAACCCACAGACTGTGACATCATGACCTGATCTGAAGTCAGACACTTAACCAGCTGAGCCACCCAGGTGCCCCTGGGAGATATATATATATGTATTTTTTTTTCTTGAAATGCTCGATTTTTAATTTAAATATTTAATATGTTCACCTATTTTAAATGGATGTTTTTCTGTATGGCAGAAAATTAAATTGTATTTTGTTTTCACTTCTACTTGAATTTCACTGAGCCCCAGCCGAGCACTTGGGTGCTCACCCTGCATCATGCATCTCATAGTCAGTCCTACTGGAGATGGTAGAAAGGAAGAATGATACTAATTTTAGTAGTGGTTTTCAATTCTTCTTTATTTATGAACAAAAGCAAACTCATTGGGAGTTTGGGAGGGTCCCCTCCCTTTTTATTTTACTTTGTCTCTTGTCATAGTAAAGTCTGAAGCTACCAATCATAGCTGGGCAAGTTGTAAGCACAGGATGGTGCTGGAGGTGACTATCAACCTGCTTTTCTGATTAGGAGGTAAATTTCCCTAGAGCAGAAAACCTATTTTATTGATTTTAGCATTTCTCACAGTTTCTGGTGCAGTGACTGGTATCTGGTTGGTGGTGAACAAATGTTTCATTTAAGAACCTTACCCTTGATGTTTGAAGGAATAGGGAACCCTGTTCCAGAGCCATTTTCTCCGTGTGTGTCAGCACACGTGTGCGAGTATGTGAGAGGGAGAGGGAGAGGGAGAGAAGGAGAAGGAGGGAAGGAGAGATGGTCACTTTCTTACGGTTTGAAATATAATGGCACAGTAAGACAGGCAGTAGTGATATCAGCTCAGTCCGGGTTAGTCTCTCATGTGTTAAAGGTGGAGAGATGTAGTGTGCAAAAATGTTTTAGATTTGGCTCTTGGTGATCTTCCTGTAAAAGTATACTTAGGGGCGCCTGGGTGGCTCAGTCCGTGGTTTAGCGTCTAAGTATTGATTTCAGCTCAGGCCATACTCTCTCAGTTTGTGAGTTTGAGCCCCACAAACTGCACTGACAGTGTGGAGCCTGTTTAGGATTCTCTCTTTCTCTCTCTGCCCCTCCCCCACTCACTTATGCTCACATGCTCTCTTTCTCTCTCAAGATAAATAAATTAAAAAAAGCATGTCGATGAGTCATCAGAGTTTCTGCTACAAGACCACTGATGTGCCTTCTGCCCTTGGATGTTAAGATCAGGCAAAGGGGTAGAAATTGACCCCTTATTTGGTTTCTGGCAGAGAATGACATTGTTAAGTCTGGCTATTCTCACATATGGTCAAAAGTACCCAAACTCATCTGAATTAATATTTGGATTTTTTAAAATTTAAATTTTGTTTGTTGAGTAAAAAGAATTGGCTCCTAACAGTTTTCTTAGTGATATTTTCTAGAACCACAACTTGGAATGAATATAGTGGCTCTTCATGTAAAGAAACCTTGATTGGTGCGACTAACTGATCAGCATGTTCAGATATTTCTTAATTGGCAGGGTACTTTCTATTAGCAACTGAAATGTGACTCTTCTTTCTTCATTGCTTAAAAAAACATGTAAGACTTGAGCTTTCTTACCTCCTTATTTTTATTTTTTTTAAGAAAGTGTTTGTGGACTTTATTCATCTATATCTCCTGCACTGCATTAGCTCCCAGTTACCCACATGTGGTTTATTCAGCCTTGGGAATTATCTGCAGAAGTTTGTCAAATCCCAGGCTGCTGTGTGCTCTCCTCATTTGTATGAATTATGTTAGTGTCATCAGTGTCTGCTGCGGCTCAGCAGCCTAAACCAAGCGTCACTGGGAAGGCAAGCCAGCCCATCCCGTCTATATTATATTCTAGGGCAAAATAGTCATCATTTTCGTCAATCTTTTTCCCTTTGGGATCATTCTACCCATTATTAACACTGCTGACTATGAGTTATATGCGCTCTGATTAAAGATAAAACACCACATAATATGAAATCTTATAAATCACTTTAAATCTCCAAACTTTCTTAGTGAAATTAAATCCTTTGATTTGATCAAAGGTGCTAACTCAAAAGGTTGGATTGAACTTGACTTACTGGTTTCAATATAATGCTTATTAAATCCAAACATAGTTTCTCTAATTACTCCTCTAACCCCTTACTTAAATAAAATACTTGATCTGGAAATGGCAAATCATTTGAAGAATGATTTATAAGTGGAAAATTATTATTTTTTTTGTTTTGGATATTAACCATCTTTGGGCTTTAACCATGCTCTGTCTTTCTTATTCTCTGTAAATCAAATAAGGTGTGTTCAGTTTCTGACCTGTTCAGTGCAAAACATAGTCTGAGGCATAATTGGGGGGGAAGGGGAGGAGAAAAGATAGAAGGAGACACCCCCTTTTGCTGATTATATCTCCAACTGACTGGGGTTACTGATCATGGGGTAGGAGAGTTTTTAGTCAGATTTTAAGAGAAGTCAGCTTTTAGAGTGCAAGACAATTTTGGGGGCTGATTTTTTTTTCTTCCCGTCTGCTCTCTAGAAACTAGAGAGGAAAGGATGCATAATGGGATGCTGTACTTGTGCATTTCGGCAAAGATCTAATCTTTTTGAATTCATTGCTTGTGAGTTATTATTTCTAATCACACGCTTGATTGACTCCAGCTAAATGACTGTCTGACTGCAAAGGCAGGGGTGTTAAATCCAAAACCGTAAGTGTGCATTTTAACTGAAAATAGGGATCATCATGGAATGCCTTCTCAATCAGTAGTGTCTGACACCCCCCTCCCCGAATGTATTTTTAAATAGAAGTTCTCTTGCATCCTCATGTAGGAACAGAGCATCACAGAGCATGATTGAGCTCCAAGAGAGAAGATTGAAACCCTGGAGGGGATATCAAAATGATAAAAACTAAGGCTCCAATGGTGCCACAATGAGTGTAGTTAATATGCCACGTTAGTCTGACAAGCCAGTCAGGTGCCCCTTAAAACTTGAGATTACCTTGTCATTTTCAAGATTAAAAAAGAGGAAGAAGAAAAAGAGGTTAGTGGCAATATTTTTTAGAAGGGGGACTTGGCTATTTCTGTCAGTGCTTTTTTGCATGAAAAGCCAGTAGATACCTGATTTTCTCTTGGCGGTTCACATAGGTATTTTTCAACATTAAAATACTGTGGCTCGTAAATGATTTGTTTTCATTCAAAATAGAACAAGATAAAGTAAAATCCCACGTATGAAAAGAAAGCAGCAATAAAAGCTGAGCTGTCTCTTCACATGGGGTTTTGTTTTGTTTTTTTGTATCACGTAAGTAAAAAGTGGTTAGGGAGTGGTTTGAACATTTAAATATATTGTTCATAGTGTTATCACTTCCTAATAAGGTTTGTTGATTATGTTACTGGGATTTGTGCCTTTCTTGTTTTAATACCACACAAAATATTCAGTAGTGGTTTCTGGATTTTTGAGAGAGAATAGTTACACAATTAGGAATCTTACAGAAAATTCATGCGAATATGGCTGTGTGGCTTTCCTGAAAGCTAAAATAACCATTGGTCTTTACTAGAGAAAAGGGTTTTATCTAGAGTCAGCTGCAGGTACTCAAAGATTGTGTGTGTGTTGCCTTCACAATAAGGCAGAATTATAAATGGACACATGATAAATGATCTGAACACCTTTCTGCCCTGGAGAAAGCCACTGAAAGTTAAGGGTTTCCACGTATGACTGGGTTTTTTTCTTATCAGTATATTTCAGTGGCAACTTAAAAATAATTGCAGATTTTACATTGGATAATTTCTGTACAATATGAGCTTCTTTAAAACACTACCTGATTTTGTGAAACTGCTTGAAATTTTAACAGTGCCCACCCCACATTAATACGTTAAATGTTTGGTATTTTATAGTTTAAAAATAAAATTTTTATTTTACCTGAACATCTCAAAGCTTCCATCTGGAAGACCTATCCAGTCCTGTCTCATGCCGAGGGAGGAGATTGAAGTTGCTGTGAATCAGTTCCAGCAAAAAGCATTATCTGCATAATTAGCGCAGCAACGATGCTGGGGGGATGTGGATTATGTGTGTAAACTATACAGGGTGTGATAGTTGGGTGTTAATCTTTTTATGAAGGTCATTGGACGGCGAGTAGGAACAGGTGCGAGGACGACTGAGTTCTCTAAGGATCAAAAGGTTAGATAAACTGCTTTTAGGAATTATGCAGGGTAGTGATTTTCATGTCAGTTTAATTACCCTTATGTTTTACAAGACTGTCAATCAAGGTGCCTTGGAAATCTTAAGGAATTGGAGGTCCTGAAAAATTTTGAGGTCTTTTCTGATTGGCTTTATTTGATAATCATTCTTTTCACAATGACCTTAGTTGAAATGAAGAGTTGTTAGGACTACAAGGCCTCCTTTAGTGTCAGAAGAAGATTTAATCAGGACTCTATCATCCAGTGAGAAAAATGCCTTTCATTCTCTTTTCATTTATTTGAAATTGCTTAGTGATTCAGGAATCTCTTATTGGGGTCATTACTTTGATTTTTAACTTAGCAATGTAACTCCTGAAATACTTTATGTAAATGATTTTATTCAGGGTGCGTTGTGTTTAAAAAGCTATCAATCAGTTGAAAATTGTTTTTAATTTATTTCACTGTAGAAGCATGATCTGTCAGGAAGAAATAGAGAGAGAACAAAAGTTCATACAGCAAGGGTCATGCTGTGCCATCCAATCACCAATTTATAATGGATTTTCAGAGTTTTCTTCCTTTTTAGGAAACTTGAAACATCTTGAAGATTATGTTTATTTTAATTTGGTGGTAGTAATTACAGTGGCCACATTACAGTTAATAACTTGCATGCCATTTCTTCAACCCCAAGGCATGAAAATAAAAGAAACTTACATGATATTAAAAAATACCCTCAGCTATTTTTCCAGGCCCGTTATTTTTATAAAACACTTGAGATTTTATTTTTATTAGTATGAGACACTTAGAAATGAGTAACTAGCAAATAAACTTAGTGATATAATTTAAGTTTATATCGCTCAGTTAATAAATGAACAAAATCACCGCTTTTCCAAGGTTTACCTTCATCTTTCTTTCTTTTTTATTCTTATTGTAAAAGAAAATGGTTAAAGTTAGAGAGTTTCAGTTCTTTCAGGAAATTATCTTTAGTTGTTTGTGTCACTTTATCACGATTTGTAGATGATGGAGCAAATTTTTGTGGCTCTTGCCAAAGCAGTTAGTCTTTCTGAAATTTTATTTGGACACAATTTGTTTTACCCCTATTTTGCCAGGGAGTTTGTATGTCTTAAAGGTTATTTCCTTTAACTTTTATTCATCTAAGAGGATTCTGGGATCTCATTGCAGATTTTACAGTCTGGTAAACAGAAAATGTATTCTCGTCGTGGCTTTCTTCCGTTCTCAGCAGTTCATTAAGTAGGCTTCCCCTGTATTAATAAAGTGACTGACAGGAATATTACAGCCAGGCCTTTATGCTGGAGAGCGGCTCACAGCTTCGTTCCAGATCTTCACTGTGCATTGCAGCCACTGATCTTCTCTGCATCTATATCCTGATTGCACAAAGCTCATGCTCTCCTTGATAACTTTTTAATACTAATTCTGTGTGGGCCTCAGTAGCTACCAAGTAGGCTCTTGGGTTCAATCAAGGTAAACATTTTAGATGAGCTTTATACATACATATATATATAAAACATATATATATGTTTCAAAATCTATTTTGAAAAGAAAATTTTCACTTTCTTGGCCAACTTTTTGCTTGTTTGGGCTGTTGATGAATGCAGTTTCTGATACCATACAGCTTTCCTGGTTGAAAGAGACCAGAATCTAGTAAGATGGCCTAATTAGACATTTTTCAATGATTCGTGTATTTTCCTGATTCGAAACAATTTTAAAAATTTTCTTTAACATTTATTATTTTTGAGAGACTGAGAGAGACAAGAGTGTGAGCAGGGGAGGGGCAGAGAGAGAGGAAGATACAGAATCTGAAGCAGGCTCCAGGCTCTGCGCTGTCAGCACAGATCCCGATGCAGGGCTTGAATCCACGAACCGTGACATCGTGACCTGAGTTGAAGTCAGACACTTAACTGACTGAGCCACCCTGATGCCCCTCCATATAATTTCATTAAGCTATTATAATACAACTCATTATACATGCATGGAAGTTACAATTAAACAAGTTTCATATTTACCAATAAAATTTAACTTCCTAAGAAACACTAGAAATGATTAAGAGAGATACAGTTCTGGTTAATAACCCGAGATAATTTTCATGCAGGTGTTTGTATGTAACATCTACGATGGCAAAAAATAGCTTGAAGTTCCCTACTGAATGACGATATTAAAGAAATGTAAATTTTATGTTAAAACTCTTTGTTAACCTCTGAGAACAGAGGAAATCTCTGAAGGATACCTGTTAATCATCCGTAACTCCCTACCTCCTATCCTGTGTTCATATTATGGTAACTGTGTTGTCAGAATTGTTGCATAGCTGGATACAGAAGCAGTTACCCATTCAGTTTCGTTAAATGAAATTTAGCAGAGAAAATGATTTGAAATAATGACATCTTACATGTTCATTTAGTTCTTGGCTGCTGCTAAAATGTTTTTTGTTACCAATCAGGTCAAGGATGTAGATTCAGGCTGCATTTGACTAGCTAGTTAAATTCCTTTCCAAGGCTAAAAATGCCTGTCTCAGTCCTGGCCTGCTCATTCACCAGTACTTATCTTTAGAACCAGTGGAAAGATCAGTGCAAAGAGGCGCCTGGGTGGCTCAGTTGGTTATGCGTCCGACTCTTGATTTTGACTCAGGTCACGATGTCAAGGTTTGTGGGATTGAGCCCTGCATTGGGCTCTGTGCTGACAGCCGGAGCCTACTTGGGATTCTCTTTCTCCTGCTTTCTCTGCCCATCCCCTCCCTGCTCGCTCGCCATCTCTTAAAATAAATAAAATAAACATTTAAAAAAGAGAGCGAAAGATCTGTGTAACTACAGCAGCACAGATCCATATCCTCCTTGAAAAAAATAGAAACTGCAAATTCATGCTATGCGACCTGTTGTAGTCACGTATTTGCAGTTAGAACCTAGAATCCTTAAATCAAACAAACCAACCAACGTCAGAGAAATAACCTTCTGGACATTAGTGACAGCGAAATAAAGTAAAGAAAACCTATCATATTCACATACAAAATTTGAGTGATATGTGACCTCAACTTTATTTTCCTACATAGAGGGCCAACCTTTAAGTCAAAGCTTGAGGAAACTGTTCTTTTTTTTGTCTTCCATGGAATTTTTACAGACATAGGTTTTTTGTAGGTAATGCACGATTTTACATAGCCAAAAAGCATATGCTGATACAGCATTTGGTTCATTGTGGGTTAAGATATCTACTAACGTTTCATTTGTACTTACTGATTGAATATAAAACTATTTTAAACACTCTCTTGTGATTTTTGTAACGTTTCCTTTAACTGTGGCATTTCCAGCTTGGGTTTTATGTCATTATTTCTGCCTGTGGACTCTGGCCTCGGATGTGTGGTGGAGTGATAAAGCTGTGTTGCTAGGCAGAGTTCTGCCAGGCAGTTCATGCTGGGCTTCATAGCTGTCATTGCCCCACTTTCATGTTTCTATGAGGATGGAAATGAGTTGAGACAGAATATCATTGGGAATAGGCGCATAGTTAAGTGCCCAGGTCTCCGATTCTCCATTGAGTCATCATGAGTGTCTCTGAACAGCGCCAGTGGTATTCTTGGCACGCGAGGCTCAGTGGGAATAACACTGAAATAGCAAAGATCGAAACCTGCGCGGCTGGAATATTCTCGGCTTGCTGTACGACCTTTCTGGTCTTTCACCTTTGAATCTGTGCCTATGTCTCAGTGCCGCCATGGAAGGATCAGGGCTCCCATAAAACGTGCTGGGGGACACTGCAGGAGAGGTGAACAAATGAGCAGTTGGTGACACAATTGTGTTAGTTTTTTTTTCAGTGTTCATGGAATTTGTGATAGAAACATGGGACTTGGACACCACAAGCATTGAAAAGGAATCAGAGGTTAATTTTAGTTTTTTAGTAGCCATGCTGAAGAAAAGATTTAAAAGAGATTGTTTTTGTGATGATCTAATGATAGCGTGACAATTCTATAAAAGTAGGGTGGTCCCAAATTGTGTTCTCAAAGATAAGTATCATGGTGTGTCTTAGTAGTTGACAGAAATAACTCATTTGCTTTTCCACATAAGGTGTTTGGTGTTATATGTAGATATAAATTAACAAGATCTTGCGATTGAAGTACTATGTGTTTATTAGGCTCTTCAAAATGTCTGCCAGACTGAGGAGCCTCATAAAGGGAGGCGGGTGCTGCGTGAGGCTGGTCTGCTCAGCATTTCTCTGTAAATGCTCCTCTCATGATATGCCTGAAAACCTTCAATATTATAATAATGCTAATAAAAATGGAAAACTCTGAATTCTTTATAGATGCATAAAGAAGTGTAATTTCTCTGTGACCTGAATAACTCTTCAACTCGCTGCCCTGGCCCTTTGAAAGAAGGCAGCTCTACTATACTGCTTTGTGTTTCTTTGAACATCTTGCTATCTGACTATTTTAAGGATGGAAATAATAGGAGGGAATTTAACTCAGGGTTATCCTTTGAAGAACAGGTGGGATTCCCTCCACGCACCCCCACCCCCGCCCTGCAGTTTCCCCCTTCCCATTCGGTTGAACGTCGCTATCTAGCCTAGCTTCTTAAATGAGAGGTGATCTTGTTGATGAATAAAATTAAATGATAATACAATTTTTCACTTATTCAGACTCTTCCACCTTTTGGGTTTGTCCCTTTGAGAATCGTAAATTGGATTTGTTATCGCGACCTTTCAAGAGGCACTGCTCAGTCATATCCTATTTTAATCGTCAGCCGGCAGGGGCCCAGTGGCTGGAGGAGGGCTAGGGTGGAAGGCAGAAGGGCTGGATGTTTGGAGGCCTGCGGCTTTGGGAAGCAGGTAACTTTGGGGAGAACTAATTCTAACAGTGACCCGTCCGTTCTGCTTGATGCTTGTTGGCGGGATGGTGGACACGGAGGGAGGCTTGCCTCTGAGCCCCGTATGGGCTCTAGGGTGACTTTGCTATCCCCACTTTGCTTGGATCAGCATCTGGGGCACTTACTGCGTTGTAAGCCATCTCCTGCTTGGGAATTATTTTTCTCATTGTGACGTGGGTCTACCACTCCTGCCACTAATGTTAATAACCAGGGGACAAAGATCAAAAGAGGCCAGGCCCCGGGAAAACGGGAGGAGGGCAGCCTGGGCTGGCACGGCAGACAGTTAGTTTTAATGACTAGTTTTATAGGTAATTTTAGTAATGACAGATTTCGTTTGTTGCTGAAATGAATGGAAATTATTGATAGTAAATTTTCATTGTTTTTGTTTCTTTGTGTGATATTGAATGCTGGTGTAAAAACCGTGCACAGCCATAAACGGTAACAACCAAGTGCATTTTATTAGAAATTTAGAGAGGACACCCTTTTAATTACACTGTGTAATTTTAGTTGGTCTCCTTCCAATTTCCTTCTTACTTAATTTAACAGCCACTTGATTATTTGAGATTTCTTTCTTTTATAAATTAGTGTAGCTGCATATAGATGTGTGTGGAATGTATAAAATCCATGTTTCACAAGAAGTATTACGCTCAGGGTGTGCTGTGTGAAGAAGACAGGGAAGTTCTGTAGTGCCCGTTCGCTGAGCATATCTCAGTTAGAAAGCACTGGTTAGGGTTAATTTAAAAAGCCTAGAGCCCTCCAAATTCTAGTCGAGTGTTCTGTTGGCTGGGTATTTGGATGAAGTCTTCATTCAGCCTCTGGAACCAGCCGAGCCCAGCGCGGCCTACTCGTGGCCGTCATTAGCGCCATGGTGGGTGAGGGAGGAGGGCTGTGGCCACGCCGGGCCGTGCTGCCACGGTGTGCAGGCCAGGTGGCGAGGCTGTGTCCCACCCAGCAGGCCAGGAGCCTGGCCTCTCCAGCTTCTCCGGCGAGAGCTGGGTTATGGCTTTGTGTGTGCCAGAAGGCTGTGCCGGGGCTCGGAGCCTCCATCTCGGGAGCCCCGCTGCTCGCGGCCTTCCTGGACGGTGACATGCAGGGGACAAAGAGAACCTTTTGCAGAGAGCGTATTCAGCTGAAATAGGCAGGCAGAAAGACCTGCATGCATGGGACATAGCATCTGAAAGTATGTCTGCGTGAGCAGGAAGGGAGCCTATGTTTCTGCAATGACTGAGGCTTACCATTTTAGATTGTGTATACAGCTGTGGGCCCCAGCACGGGAATCTGGCTTTGTTTTGTCGCATCAGTGGTTAGTTAGATCAAGTCTCTTAATACAGTTGCTCAGGAGGGGCGACAGTAGGAGTCGCAGATTGGGTGAGGAAACGCCGAGTGGTTTGGGGACCCAACTGAGAGGCACATGTTCTGAGGGGCAAACAAGACAAATAAGACACCAAGAAGCCAGCATCAGTCATTTAGTTTTTGAAGCCCCTGTTTCAGTGAGAGTCCCACATGTCTCTGTTACAGCTCCTGCTTCGGAAGGAGCTGCAGCAGCAGGGAGGTACTTGGTGCAGCCTCTTCAGATGAGAACAGGGTCTATGCTCCTTTTGGCATTGCTGAGTGCCATTTTCCTCTTACGACACTGAACTGAAAAAACAAACGCAGTGAAGTTTGTGAGCTGATGGCTAGGAGATGGCTTTGACCACCAGTTTCTGACAGCTTTTCTGCATTTCATGGGGAAGGTGGTGGCTTCGGTCCGGAGCCAGCTGGAGGCCTATCAGGAGACCATCCATTTTGTGGGATGGAATGGGTCTGTCTGGTCCAGGTCCTTTGTTAGAGGTGCGCTATGCACAGTCAGCAAAGTGAAGATTTATTTGTGTTTTACTTTCTTCTCTCTCGTGTCCTCACCCTGACTCTTCTCCTCAGCTCATCCCCAGCTTTGTTGAGAGGAGAAGAAAAATAAGATAACATTGGAGTTTTCAGCTGAAAGGATACAAGTTCAGCTGCCCAGTGTCATAGTCTCTGTCATGATGAGTATTGATTTAAAATGTAGCACCAGATTTTTTTTCTGATTGTTTGTAGTATAGGTTAGTAAAACCTGAAATCCATGGGGGAAAAATCATTAGTTTTAAACATTTGTACATTAAATGGCCAGCAAGTAAAATAGACAGTATTATCTTAAGCCAGTTTTTTTTTTTTTTTAAAGATATTGATTAACTGGGCTCAGACTCTACTGCAAATGTTTGGAGACGGCGAAGAAATACCTGCAATGCCATCCTTGGAAGACAGTGGGTTAGCCTGCTCACTGTTTGATATAAGTGTGTGTGAGTGCTTCCTTCCATGCAGGGGGAGGATACTGTTGGCCTCTCCCGTATTTTATCCTAATGTGTTGAAATACGTTACTAGTCCTAGTAGTCTGGTTCAGAGATGTTTTCATTTGAACTTGTGGACAGTGTCTTTTAGGAGGTAAACTTTATCTTGGTTTTCATGCAGTGGGAAATTTTTAACATTTTAAACTTAGCTTTAAAACTCAAGGCTAATGACAGGATGACTATATTGAAGGCTCTTTCTCAAATTGTTACCCTTCATTAATATATTAGATCTCTTTACTTTTAAGAAAGATTAGAGAAACAAAGAAAACATCAATCCACTGAGGATACATTTATAAAAGAAGAGGTAAGAAGCACTTAAATAAGAAACTGAACATGGAAAGATAAAGCTTAGGACTTTTCTCAGCATCGGCAAACTCCAGAACCCTTTCTTATTCATTGATCTGTAAAGTCTATATTTAAAGGATATTAAAGTGCACTGTGCCTGGGGGGGAGGGGAAGAGGTGGGAACTAATATTTAAGAGTGTTTATTAGGGCTATGTAGTGATAGTATTCAGTAGCCCTGTGATGCAGGAATTATCATCTTGATTTTATAGAGGGAGAAAACTGAGGTTTTGGAGATTTTATGTAACTTGCCAGAGTAATACAGCCAGTATGTATTTCAGGTAAAAAATTCTGCCACACCACATTACTGGCTGTCTGTGTGTGTGTTGTACATGCAGTTGTGTGTCTGTGATCAGGGTAGAGTAGCAGAGACTGAAGCATCAAAGCAATTAAAAATAAAAACAGGAAGATGGATAGATGTATGGATGAGAGGGAGGGAAGAAGGAATCAAAGTCTCTCTTTGTGAATCAAGCGGATTCATTTACTCATTTACCCAGTGGGGAGGGAAAAGCTAGTTTGAGAGTTAAGACCAATGCTTTGCCAGTCTGTTCTTTATTCTAGATGAAAGCTTTAGGTGTAAATGAATTAAAGGAACCAGGGAAAAGTCAATTTTGATGGGTGTTTATTATGTTACAGGTGATAATACTAGAGTTTGGGAAAATAAAAAGGATTTTTGTAAAGGTAAGTGTAGTGTGACCCACATGAAAGTGTCAGGTTTGCGGTGTTGGAGGAGCTCGAGCGTCAGGTGGAGCTCACTCGTCGTGCAGCCTTGATGTGCGGCATGTGGGCTGTGCTCTTTACTACGCACAAGGCTAGTCTTCTGCTGTTGTCTCTGGTTTTGATCACCTTCTCGCCTTGAAGTGACCTGAGTGATACTATATAGGAAACAGGAGTTTTATTAAAATGGGAGCAATACTCCATCCCTGGGAAAACCATTTTATTCAGTGCCAAGAGAAATAGAAATACTTCCCTTCCCCCTGCTTCCCCTCAGTTGCCCATATTGGCTTTACAAGGAGGGAAGAAAGCCTGTTATTGAGGACAATATTGAAGGGAAGAGAGGTCAGGGCAGGCAGGGGAAAGGGAGGTTCTTGTAAGAACAATACATTCTCTGTGTTATTTTAAATAGTATGTGACATTAATTCTCAGTTAAAGGCGAAAGTCAAAGCCTCTTGAAATATGTATGGATCAACAGAACTACTTTTGCACCCAAGAAAGGAGAAAGGTGCTGGCAGTGAGCCATATTGAAATCTTGGGCTGAGAATTTGAAGGTGGAATTGGTTGGGAAGTGCAAAGGTCACAACAGCAACAGGATGTATACCATTTGCAGATGGGTAGGTCAGCCCCTAATCTCTCTTTCGCTCAAGTTTATTGCTCCTATAGGGTTTCTCTTAGTTATCATGACTGCTATCTGCTAGCAGTGCAATTTTCTGCTGTATTACTGTATTTGGATAAGAGAGGATTTTGAAAAATTATCAAATAAAGGTTTACAGCAGTTTACCTCATTCTCCTGGCAGGTAACTTTTGTCTCTAACGTGCTGAGTTATGGTCTCTGGCCTCATGCACAGCCTAGAGAGCTGATCCTCTTCACTGGGTCATACACAGGCTTTCCTTCCTAATACCCATAAGAGGTTTTGGGGTGAAGGAGAAGAATATAAACACAGAAACCACATCCTAACAGCTGCCTCTAGTTAGCTCTGTTTTAGCCCCTAGCTTTTAAATCTTACAGCGGCACCTAATTTGTCCCACATGGCTTTCCTCCCGATGGAGCTGCTGTCCCGTTTCCTGCTGCCCAGTTTGAGTGAAAGCAAACAGGAAGAATCAGCTAGTTCTTCTAGGTTAGGCTCCCTGTCATTAGGTGGCTGGTGTGCAGGTGCCCAGGAAAAGGAAGGAGATACCTACCATCTGTAGTTGGGAGAGACTTAGAACCAAGTCTGAACCCATGTACGTGTCAGTGGACCTACCAAAATATCCTCCCATTAAGCACTCCGTGAAACTAGTTGACCAAATAAATGAGACCGAGGGCCACTGGGTGGACTCCTGTGATTTGAGTAGATAAGTAGTTTTGACCTAGAATGACATATGAGAATCATCTAGGGTGTTTAAAAAATTCACACACATGCCCAGCTCCTTCCCCTTCTGTTCGTCTTCTATTTTAACAACCCTGGGAGTGAGGAGTGTAGACTTAAACAGATTTGTGTTCCAACATGTCTTCAGGGGAAGTGGGTTTCAACTTGCACTATTATATTCATTTTTTAAAGTTCTAGATTATTATTTTTTTTGCATGTGATTTATTCATGTCCCCATTCTCTCTTCCATGCTATTTTTTTTTTTTTTGTACAGTGAGGCCAAAACCAGATCCTTCTAGGGCAGGCAGAATACTAAGTTATTTCCTTCACTGAAACTAGTGTTCTATTTCTTCCTTCCAGCTCCTGTTTATTTCTTATTGCTGCTGAGATGTAAGACATGAAATTCACACAGCCAATGGCTTTTTCTTGTGACTTTTAAAAAATGAAATTAGTCCAGTTAAAAAAAAATTAAGTTAATGTTACTGACAAGGAACAGTCGTTCCCTGATATTTAGCTCTGGAATAATGACTTCTTCGAGATTTATGGATTATCTGAATTTTATTGCATATGTGCAGAACACTCCTGGTTTTTGTCCTCTAAGATGTGAGAAATGTGTGTACTTCACCTTGAAAAAGGAGTACCTGATTTAGTCCGTACGGAATCACCTTGTTCTGATGATTCTGCTAAAGAACAGATAGTTTTTTTGTAAGGTAAGGAATAAACCTATCACAGCTTGCTTTCAAAGGTCATTGTCTCTTGCAAAGTAGATTAGCTCACTTTGTTCTATGAGCAGGAACCATGCTGCAGCTCTGTAACACTATACGTATGAAGTAAATTTCTGCTATCGTTTTGATTGCTCTTGTAAAAGGAATTTCATGCCTACCAGTTTTCACTTGCTAGCATAAGTCACAACTCCTCACAAGTAGAGTGGCAGGAAGACAAGAATGGCGTCGATGGTGTATTTCCACTTTTAACGTTTCTTTGCTCTTAACAAAGGCATTTTAGTGAGCATGGGGAACGTGTCTAAAAACACTGATGACGAATTTGGTGACTGAATATTTTTGATGTTGTTGAGTCCAGTAGTTAGTAGGTGAGTCACAGCAGTAATTGAAATGACTGACTTGCATTTTATGGAAGTAAATGACTGAAATGGAACCTTTCCTTTAGTGCATGTCTAGTGGGGAAGGAGAGCGCTGTTCTCCTGAGGTATGGCCTATTAATCTCTGTTAAGTAGAAGTCCTCGTGTAACAGAGACAGTGATTTATCCTGTTGCTTAGAAAGTCCTGTAAATTTATGTGGAAGTAAAGGATAAAAATTGCCATGATGTTTTCTTGAAGAATCGTAATTCGTTCTGTGTATTCTTTTCCTTCTAAGCTAAAAATGGAATTGGGAGTGTTTGGCCTGGGCCTAGTGGGGATTCCACCAGAAAGAATAGTGACTCCTAAAAAATTTTTTTCTGTTTTTCATTTATTTTTGAGAGACAGAGATAGCACAAGCAGGGAAGGGGCAGAGAGAGAGAGGGAGACACAGAATCTGAAGCAGGCTCCAGGCTCTTAGCTAGCTGTCAGCACAGAGCCCAGTGCGGGGCTAGAACCCAAGAACCGTGAGATCATGACCTGAGCCAAAGCCGGACGCTTAAGCCAGGCGCCCCAAGAATAGTGACTCTTAGTTACACCTGAACTATAATCTTCCTGATAGTAACAGATTCATCTGGAGTGTTCAGGAAAGAGAGGCTCTGCCTAAATCTGCCTAATCCTTTAAACAATGAAACAATTGCATTGCAAATGGTTCTAAAATGTCACAGTCATTACCAGACTTGGTCCAGTAGAGTATGGTGAGTTTCTCAATGAACCAGGACCCTGATTAAGAACACCAGTTATTGAACTCTGGTAATATTGGAATGCACTTGGGAGCCTTCAAGGTCTGTAGGTTTAGCCTGACTTTTTTATGATTTTTCCCAGATGGCTGGTTCTTTTGCCTCCTGCCAATGTCTAGGGACTTTTAGCCCCAACCCCCACAGACTCTGGTCACTGTGCTCTTCTAATTTCTTTTTCTTTCTTTTTGTTCCTTTTTGATAATCTCTATTTTCCTCTGTCACTTTTACCTACTGGGAACCTGCTCTGACTTCCAGAATCTCCAACTGGTTTTTCTTTTCTTTCTCTGTTTATACTCTGGGAGCAATTTGAGGATTTCTGGTTGGATCCAGATAAGAATTACCATGTAACTAAGCCAGATTGTTAGTCCTGTTCCTGTCCCTGACCTGTGAAGTGTTTGGTAGGGAGCGGAACAGGGCTGACCGCTTTCCTGATAAATAAAGCACATAGGTTGTGTTCATGTAGTCTGAATGTTCTTTGTTTTGTTTCTGATGTTTTGGGTTTCATGACTGAATTTTGACCCCCACACAAGAAGTGATTCCACTTTTTCTTCTAAAGGCTCTAATTTCTGTCTTTGCCCCTTAGTCTCTTGGCCGTTGCTTTCTTGGAATGGTGATTTGTTAGGACTATGCATCCCCACACATTAACAGGCCCTGCTTAAAAGTAATGAAGCCCCGAATCCAGCCCACTAACCCCTCACAATATTTGGAACTGCAAACATTTAAGGAAAGGCCAGGTTGTCGATAGTTAAGTCAAGTGTCTGTCCAAGTTTAACTCCTGTATGAAATAGAGTCTGTGAAAAGTCTCCTCATATTGAATATGTCTTTGCTTTGAATTCCGTTAATAATGTGCACATTTCCTGAGTGATCATAAAGTCTCATTTCTTCTTTGCTTCTTTTGAGTTCACATCTCTTTCCCAAGATTAACTGGAGTGTTAAATTCAGAGTAATGCTCATTGTAAGTATTCAGTAAATTAAGGAAATTTAAATACATGCATTAAGGCTGGAAAGGGAAAAATAATTAGTTCCCAGAAAGCTGTGAATGACTCTATCCACACACATAGGTTTTTGAGAAAACATCGAATGTGTTTAATGAGTGTTTTGGCATGCAGAGTTTATTGTTTCATTGAGTTACCACCATGCGGTCACATCCTCAGGACTCCAGGTTACCCCCACACTTTATCTAGGATTTTTTCTCATTGTTTCTTTAAAGGTATTAACCCAAAGTAAAAGGAGAAAACATGAAAACATAAAGTTAAAGAGTTTAGAGTACCTGGCACAGCATCTAGCAATGTTAGGTGCACGATTCAGGCACTGTTTCTTAGGAAAGGTTTTTCCTATCAGTTGTGGGCAGTCTTTTCTGTATTTAAATCTTACTACCTATTCTCCAAAAAGATGCTTATTGTCTTATACTTCTAATCAACAGAGAAGTTTTTCCTGTTATTTTGCAGTCTTCTTGAGATTAAATGATACAGGTTTCTAACCTCATTAACTTTTGTATACTTGATTCGTTTGGGTTGATTTTTTGTGGCATTTATTTCTTTAGTCCTGAGAAGATGGTCCAGCCCAAAGGAATGGTGAGCAGAGACTGGTAGGGAATTAATTACCTGTGCTCCTCTAATGCTCTGCTTTGTGGTTTATTTATTCTCCTTTGAGATTTTCCGTCATGCCTGCCAACAGACCTAACACCTGAGACTGAGGTGAGATTGCATTGTAGGTTCTTTGCTTGCCATCAAGGCCAGAAGATTGTAAACAAAGATTCTCTCCCTAAAAAATGATCCTTGTCTGTGGTAATAATATATTGTGAATGTATTTCCTATAAAACAGTCTAAGGTTCTTTAAAAAAAATTTTTTTTAACATTTATTCATTTTTGAGAGACAGAGAAAGACAGAGTATGAGTAGGGGAGGGGCAGAGAGAGAAGGCAGCACAGCAGGCTCCAGGCTCTGCGCTGTCAGCACAGAGCCTGACACAAGGCTCGAACTCATGGACTGTGAGATCATGACTTGAGCTAAAGTCAGATGCTTAACCAACCGACCATCTAGGCGCCCCTAATATTCTATTTTTTTAAATGTTTATTTATTTGTTTATTTTGAGAGAGAGAGGGAGAGAGAGTGCTCGAGAGCAAGAATGAGAGAGAGAGAGCAAGCAAGCACGCAGGCTGGGGAGGGGCAGAGAGAGAAGTAGATACAGAATCTGAAGCAGGCTCCAGGCCCTAAGCTGTTAGCACAGAGCCTGTTGTGGGGCTTGAACCCATGGACTGAGATCATGACCGAACCTGAAGTTGGATACTTAACCGACTGAGCCACCCAGGTGCCCCCTAAAGTTCTTTAGAAGTTAATTTTAGATTCAGCCCAACCCTCCTCTATGGGTAATGGGTTCTCCACCTTTGCTACACTTTACAAAGACTGCTTGTTTGAATTTCTCGTATTTACCAGGTTTGAAGGTAACAAGAGCTTGGTCACTGCTTTTCTCAGCTTGCCTTCTTGTAGACAGGGGTCTTGCAGGCCTGTCCTTATCTTGATCACCGTAGTATTGCTCCTTTGAATTTTCTCCAGCTCTTAGGGTGGTAGGACCCCGATTTGAGATGGAATCCCAGGTGTAAACATACTTCAGGAAAACATTTTAGTAGTATAGCTGATTACCTCCATTTATTGTTGACCCTTGGGCTACAGCAGTGTACTGGGTTGTAATCTTTAGTGAATCGTCATCAGTGGTCAGCAGTTCCTCTTCTTGGGTTGTAACTGACACCTTGTAGCCCATTGATCATCCTCCAAGTGTAATTTATATTCATTTCCCTTAAATGCATGCCATTACAGTTGGCCACATTTCAGCTCTGTGCCACTGTTCTGTCTCTTCACATAGCCCTGTGAAATCTTACTGCAATTCATCTCTTGTCAGCTTGGCGTTCGTTTCCCTTTTGTCACCTTCAAACCTTGGCTCACATTCACTTCCTCTGGGAAGTAGCCCGTGATTAGCCCTGACTGACACTGATCACTCATCCTCATCATCCAGATGACGAGGGACCTCAGCATCCAAGTTCTTCTGTCACTCCCGGTTTTGTTGTAATTATTTCTTGAGTCTGCTTCATATTCCTTTTTACTGGGTTTGGAAGGTATTCAAGAGATCGGGGAGAGTCCTGAAGGGAAGCTGCTGCTTTGGAGTATAGCTGATACTCGCCGGTTTTTTCCAGGCATGTTCCTAGAGGCAGCTGCCATAGAGCACCGGCAGGACACACCCTGGGAGACGTGTGTCTGCAAATGAGAGCGCGCACTGAAGTCTTCATAGCAAAGTCACTGCAGCAGGGTTTTCCTGGAAACACACAATGGAATTACTCTTCTGTCCTCATCAAATCTCCGATGTCTTGTCATGTGCTCTGGAGGCAGCTACTCTTCCTTAAATATTTGATAGGTCCTTTTAGGCTGCAGTGCTATTTACAGTTACTACATATTGTCAAAAATTTCCGATCAGTTTCTTAAACGTTCTTTATTGAAGTATGGTTGACTATCAGTTTTTAATTGTTTATAGAAATTCTATTTTATTTTACTTTTTAATGGCTCATACATTCAGGAGGTTCAAAAATGAACATGGTATAAAAGATATATATTGAAAAGCGTTGCCTTCCACTGCTGTCTCCATACCCCTGTTCCCCAGTATCCCCTAAAGAGGACCTCTTTTATTCATTTTTTTAATATTCTAAAAGCACTCCCAAACACCTATTTTTAAATCCCCACATTCTTTCTCAAAGCGTCTTCTATTTAGAGCATATTATATACTGTGTTCTGTACCTTGCTTTTTAAATTGGAGATCTTTCCGTATCAGTGCATAGAAAGTTTCCTCATTATTCTTTATAACTTCATGCCATTTTATTGTGTAGATATGCTGTAGTTTACTTAGGTGGTCCCTAGTGATAGACCCTTGGGTTGTTTGCAGTATTTTGCTATATAAACAGTGCTGTAGTGAATAACCTTGTACACACATCATTTCAAATATATACCTACTGATTTTTATCCTGTTTCCTTGCCCATTTCCTTGTAGACCTTGTAAGCCACTGTTAAACTGAGTAAGCATGATGTTTTTATCTTCTTTATATATATCCATATATTCTGACTTCGGGAAGCGATGTCTTGAACTGTGGGATGCCTCCAGTCCAGACTTCTTGTATTCCATTTGAGTCTTAATTCTGGCCTCTTTGGGCATCTTTAACTTAGTGCAGTGAGCTAAAAGACAGGGAATACATTTCAAATTCAAATGTATTGAAAGAGTTTAACTTTGTGGTATTTTGCCATATGAGGGGATATTAAAATTTTTAATTAAATTGTTGGCTTTGTTTAAGAAAAAATAACAAAAAATGCTACATTGGAGTTTACTCTTAACAGAATTTAAATATAACTGGATGAACAACAAATTAGTGTCATTAGTATAATGGTCAGACAGGATTCATAATTTCAAATCTGAATTCTGACTGTAAACTTTTCAAGTGAATAATTTTGCTTTATTCTCCAGTCTTCCCCCCCCCCCCCATATTTCCCATCACATCTGGTTTTACACAAAGAGTCTGTGGTCCATTACGAGTCTTGATTTTTGTATATTTAAAACATAACAAGTCTTTCCCCAGAATTTAATTTTCTCCATTCATAGATGAATTCACTTTCTTGCTTATCATCTGTTCTTTTGGGATTATTTACTGTCCCACTCAGTTTGTTTGGTATCAGAACCAGACATTACAGATGCGATGTTAAAAATGCAGAACCCAGGGCAGGATTCCAGGTAAGGAAAATTACTTAACCTCCTCCGATTTCTCACCTGTAACATGCAAAGTGACAGGGTGTCTCTCCTCCGTGTTATTAAGAGGTGGTTAGTGATGAGGGATGTGAAGGATCCAGCATGGTGTCGGACATGTGCTGGGTGCTCATAAATAGTAGAAATAGTAGATGTTCCTCCTTATGTTCCTGTATGAATTTCTCTTGTCTTTGAGGACTCAAGGGTTATTGTAAACGGTTGAATAAATTGAGTGATCTTTAATGATTTTCTCATTCAAAACTAGGAAAATGAGTACGGAAGTTGTTCGAGATCTCTGTTAGCATGGTATAGTCATTTGCTCTCTGCAGTTTGTTTAATACTTCTCCATTTTGCTGGCAGTTCATTAGGAATTCTGTTGGGAGACACACTTCTATCAGCACATTATCAGCAGCTGAAGAATTTTCAGTTTTCTGCTCACTCAGTGGTTGTAAAAATTGAATATATATCGTTTCCCCTTTATCATGTTGAAAATCTCTGGTTCATGGTCTGTTGAAATTCATCTTGTTATATTCAAAATGCATCTCCTGGAAGCAGCAACAATGCACAAGGCTTGAGTACACTTCATTCTCAGTGTTTTTGTTTCAATTCCTTTTCTACACTTTTTACTTGGAGATATTTTGTTTTAATCTTCTCTTCCCCTCTTCTCTAGCCAAGTTTTTTGTTTGTGAAAAGTAACATTTTTCCAAGCTATGTTCTGTGTGATACAATATGGCTGTGTTTCAAGATGTTCTTCGGCTCTTGCATCCAGCTACTGATTCAGTTCTCTGAAAAAACTAGATGATGTTTGTGGTGACGGGTCAGTGCCAGTGGAAGGAAATAATTTTGCGGAAGATGAATCCATCTCCAAGTAATGTTGGCTGAGTAGAAGCTTACATTGGAATTTGTTAGGTTGTTTGATAGAAACCAAATTTGACCAAGATGAGGCTGTATACATTTTCTGTCTTTGCCTACTCATGTATACCTTATGCTGTGTGTGTGTGTGTGTGTGTGTGTGTGTGTGTGTGTGTGTGTGTACGCTCACACACACAATATAATTTCATTTTGTCAGTTAGTTTTAGGTTGTAAAAAATTTTTAATAGTAGCTTTTACTTCTCTCACTGAATTCTATTTTGGCTGATGGTGTTTTAGTATTTGAAATCAAATTTGAAAATAATGAGCTTTTCTAAAATAATTCTTATGGGCCTGGATATTTAACTGTATTATCTTGTTTCATCATTGTGCTTGTCCTGAAAGAAGCATTATTAACTCCGATTTACAGGCGAGGAAATATGTTCAGAGAAGTTAAGTGACTTATTTAGGGCCGCACAGTCATTATGAACCAGAGCTAGGTGTTGGGTCTTAAAGTCTTAGGGATTCTGATCTACCTGATTCAGTTTTTTTTCTTAATATAGATTTATTTATAGTGATCACAAACAGGAGAGGGACAGAAGGAGGGAGGTAGGGAGAGAGAGAGAGAGAGAAAGAGAGAAAGTGGAGGGGGTGGGGAGAGAATAAGTAGCCTCCGCACCCAGCTCAGAGCCCTCCATGAAGCTGCATCTCACAACTGTGAGATCTTGAACCTGAGCTGAAATCAAGAGTTGGATGCTTAACTCATCTGAGCCACCCAGACACCCCTACCTGATCCAGTTTTTGATTGACTTTTTTGTCTGTCTATGCAGAATGCCAGGGAGAGTTCACTCTAGGACTTACTTTATATTGTTTTTTTCAGAATATAAAACTCTGTGGTGACAAAAATAGAATCCTTAGTAGTTTCCTTTTGTCTGTTTTGGACTGGAGAGGATGGAGGAGTGTGGTCAAAACCTGCTAATTCCATATGACTCCTATTACTTTGGGGATAAAGAAATTTCAGTTTTACAACTTGAATAACTTTTCAACCATTTTGAGGCCAGAGATAAATGTGGGCTCCCATCCAAATCACCAAAATTATTACTGATAGTTAATAAAAAAGGAAAGACATTTGTTACCACTTTTGAGTACGAAAATTACATTTTCTTCTAACCAAGTAGTTATAAGTAAAATTGTAGCTTTACTTCTTATCCTTGAATTTTGTTTCTCAATCTTGTTTTGACAAGCAATAATAGAAAGCAGGAAATATTTTTTCCTAGATGGCTTAAGAAAAATAAATATTTGGAGCCTTTTGATATCACCTGGTAGGAATAGAAGTCTTTTTGCTGATCACCACCTAGCAATGTAAGTGCCTTTTCCCCCACTTTTACTTTTTAAGGTTTACATATCATTTTCTATCAATAGGTGTCATTTATTGAATATGCATGTACCAGACACTTTGAAGTACTAATTTTGCCTCCATTTTAGAGATTAGGGAACAGAGGATTGGAAGGCTTAATTATCTTCCCTGTGGCAGACAGCTTGCGCTAGCAGAGCTGGGGGTGAAATCTCAGTTTGTCTAATTCGGAATCTTGTGCCTTGGATTCCCATGCTGTGGTGTTGACAGTGAGTGGGGTGGGTGTTACTTGCGGCTTTGTAGGGAGGCCACCCAAATGTGAACCCTTCCCCAAAAAAGTTTCGTCATTTCTGAGAAATTATAAAGTTGAGTTCATAGCAAATTAAGTTTATCTTTCCCATCCTCAGCTTCCCAAAAATGAGTTATTGCTTCTTTTTTCTGTAAAGGGTATTTGTTGAATAATGGATTTAAAAGGGTACATGGCAATATATAACAGCTGGACTTCATGTTAATGGTATTTTTAAGCTTTATGTGATAAGATGAGATGGTGTTAATTATTGGGGTTTGGTGCAGGCTTACATTAAACATACTCATTTCATAACGAGGCCCCAGTCATACAGTGAGTCCTGCTTTTATTAACTTGTACCGAGACATTCCTTTGTGAGGTATGACCGATTTTACTTTCTCTTAGGAAGACAGATTAATAATTTTTCACTATTAATTAGGTTCCATCTGCTCATCCTGCCTTCCCCTCTAAAGGTTATACTTCTTACCATATTCACAAGCCAACCCAACTGTGTAATCAAAGTTAAAAAAAAAGGTAAACCAAAGGTTCAATGTTGGTCTTTAGAATGTACTTTTTTGGCTACTAAACAGGGGGACCAATGACTCCATTTCCTTCTTCTTCCCTTTGATTCCATTTTGTTTCTTCTTGTAATCCAGCCATACGCCACGAATTACACAAAGTTCAACTATCTGATACGAGATACAGTAATAAAAGAAGTGACCCACCCGCTCACCACCATTTTGGCCAGAAGGCTCCTTTAGTATCCAGGTCACAAAAATGAGCAGTGGAAACGGCCTAAATGTCATCTGTATTTGGGAGTAATGATTTGTATTCCATTCTTTTCTGTTTTCCTAATCTCAAGCCGGGCGCCTCAGCATCTGTAGCTGAGGCCTGGGGCCTGCCATTTGCCGAGGCCAGTCTGCGGCACGCCGTGTGAGGGGAAGGATGAGAAAATGGTTGGAAGGAAGCAGGCCCTGACTGTGTAGCTAAAAATATGAATAAATGAAGTTCCACGCCGCAAATTGAGTAAAATTTGATGATAGGGGATTACTGGAACATTTTATTAACTTGGGTTTTGCTTTAAAAAATTAACTTTTGAAAAAAGTTGAATCTCTGAGCTTATGTGTAAGGGTTTGGCTTATGGACGGTGGTGATTACAGCAGCTGGCACAGATATCCAAACCCCTTGCTGTCACACCCTGCAGTGACCCTGCTCATGTTTTCTTCTCTCCTCCTGCCCTGCTTGCCTTCCTACTTTCCTGTTCTTGGCCCCATGCCTCTCAGTACCGCCACCAGATAGCCCTTCTTTTCAACCCTTGTTATAAGCCTCGGGTAGCTTCGATGACTCATCCAGTTACAACATCATTTAGAAGGTAATTACCAATATGTCAGCATACATAATCTTTAACCAAGCACCTTACCTTCTAAATTGGTTCTCTGATAAGAGAACCTCACAATCTTCAAGACTTATCATGGAGGTTGGCATTTTCAGTATAGGGGAAGCAGGTTGTATCAACGAGGTAAAAATACCCAGGCCTGCAGTATTATTTGAAAAAGAGTTTATTTGTTCCAGTTCCAGTTCAGTTTTTCAAAGAGCCAGTAATGAAGAGCAATGAGAAGCACACACCTTGTTTTGTTTTACCTCTTACTAATCACATAACTATTTGATTAGAATCAAGTATTCTCCAGTAGGCAGAATGTAATTCTAATTCAGTAGCTTAAAAAAACACCTAGATTATAAATAACTTGAAGAAGTTCTCAGGTGGAAAGAGGGTGAGGAGAGGCCAGGAGAGGGAAAGGGGTCAGGAGAGGAATTTGATCTGAGCTATCCTGGGAAACCAAGGGTAGGTTTATAACTATTTAGTGGGGAGGGGGCCCTTTTGTTGTAACATTTTATCTTTTCCTCTTCCTTTTTTTTAAGTATTCTTTTTGGGTTTTTGCTTTTTTTAAAGTGTTTTGTTATTTAGTTTTGAGAGAGAGAGAGCACGTGCACATGCATGTGGAGGGGCTAAAGGAGAGGGAGAGAGAGACTCCCAAGCTGGCTTCACACCCAGCACCGAGCCTGACTTGGGGCCTGATCTCACGAACCATGTGATCCTGACCTCAGCCCGGATCGGACGCCTACCTGCCCGGCCCACCCAGGCGTCTCTCCTCTGCCTTTCTCTCTGAGTTAGCATTTCCTTTCCGGTTCTGTTGCCTTTTTCATTTAATCGTCTAAGATCCATGGCTCTCAGTACTAGCTCCACATTTAGAACCTTCTCGGGAAAAGGGGAGCGAGTGCCAGGACCCCACCCTCAGAAAGACTGATTTAATTGAAGTCAGGTGAGGCCTGAGTGTTGGTGGTTGAAAGCTCCCCAGGTGTTTCTAGTGTGGCCAGAACGGAGACCCTCCCCCACAGAGGTTTAAAAATCTCTGCCGAAACGGGGCATGCCTTAAGAACCACGGAGAAGCTTGGATTTTAAGTCAAAAGCAGCGCGGTTTCCCCCATTGTGGTCTTGGCCTTCTTGAGGGAATAAGAGTAATCAAGCAGGTTGTCTGGAAATCTCGTCTCCTTCCAGAAAGAACAGATTTGTTCTCCTGGTTCGCGGCCCCGGCGTGGCTCAATGCTGAAGTCCAGTCCTGTGCTGGGAAGGCCCTGCCTCCTGGAAACAGTCACAGTCCTGGACGGATGCCTGATAGCAGGAAGGGCACGAAATGGCCCGGTAGCTCTATCTGATGAGTATCTTCTCCCAGTCGTGGGTTCATTCAGCTGCTCTCAGAGGTGTTTCAAAACAGGTGCTGATGTGCACCTTGGACAGAAGGAAGTACACAAGGAAGTAGGAGCGTGAACAGAGATTACGCTACAGCTTCTGGAGGTTAGTTTCTCACATCCCTTTTAATATCTTTCGCCGCTGCTTTTGTAAAACGTTAAATTTGATGGATTTTGCTTCCTTCCTATGATGTTTTATCATAGCTACTCAGAAAAATGAGTCAAAAGAAGCTTAGTTTTTCCCTTTTCTGCTATGGCTGGTGAGTCAGATTTTTTCACAGAAAAAATGGCAGAGGGCTCCCTAGTTTGTCATTTTGGTGGGGAAATTAGGAAGTGTGTTGGTTCAGTTAGAGTCGCACATTGAACTTCACCTCCCTAGCCCTGCACGGTTCCCCAGCAAGTTCTGCCCACTGAGGCAGATTCCTTCATGTTGAAAAGGTTCTATCCTGGCTCTCCGGTCCTCTCCATCTGACCGCCGGGGGAGGAGTTGTTCTCTGCAGCTCTTTGGTGGTAGGGTTCTGACTGGGGTCTGGTGCTCCCCTGATCTGTATGGAGTAAGTGTAAAGTCATTTGAAAGAAATCCTTGTTGATCTGCCTCATTTTCTCTACATCGAGACCAGCAAACAGGCTTGGGTGTGGTCAGTGTTACAGATTAAAAGAATGAGAGATTCCTGGATATTTAAAGCCTGTCTGTATTACAGATAACTATGCAGTATGGGGCTTAGCTTTTCTCAACAGTGGGGGCTCTATTTGCATTTATCAACAGACTTCTTGGTCAAATTTGTGTATTGTGATTTCGTGGAGACTGAATATTGCTGGAATTAAAGTTTCCTCTGTACAAACTATGTTTTAATTGTCGGCAACCACTTTGAAAAGGTACTTTAATGCTTTTATAAAATTAAAAGTAGGAAAAGTAACTGCTTGGAGACATAGACTGGAATATATTTTGGGCTTGTCTACTCTGCTGTTTTTAAAGTTTAATTCTTCATTGACTCATTCAATAGAGCTTTCTTTATTAAGCACCTGCCATGTGTTAAACTTCTTGATCTATATCAGGTGTTTCAGACTCAAATGCCAATAAAGGCCAAGTGGGTAACAAAAATAAGTGAGGAAGATAGGGTGCTGTAGAAAGAAAGGGGGACTGTCATCTGGAGAGGACAGTCCCTACCTCAAGGGGCAGCTGCTGTTCGGCTCTATGGCTAGGCATGAATATTAATTAGCATTGCCAGATGTTACCATACTTTAATGAGAAACTAGTAATCTAGATTTTTAGGTTAATTCAATACTGACTTCTAAGTCTTGATTCAAATTAAAAAAAAAAATTGCGCCAGCCAAGTGAAGCATGTGTGTAGGCTGAGGACTTCCTGTGACCTTTGATCTTTGTAGTTCTGTCCCTGTTCCCCATTCTACCTCAAACACATGGAAAAGATTTGAACGGGGTAGCTTACTTTTAAATATAATCTCAGCACTGAGAATTATATGTCAAGTAATTAAAAATCATTGAAACAACAGATGGTAATAAAATATGCACAATGATAGATTCACTCCACACAGACACTCCCCTCTTGACCCACCCACACAACTGTTAAAATTTTTGCATTAAGACCCAAATTGGTTACAAGTGTCTGTGATTATTGGTGTGGAAAATGCTCATCAGCATGGGCACATAAACTATCTCAATGACTATCTAAACGAGTTCTGGTCACATTATTTCTCAAAACAATTTCTGAAAGCAGTTGTGGTTGCAGTGAGCCTGGTCTAGCCTTATGGCCCTGGAACATGTGAGATTCTTGCTTTATGTGTCCATGCCGCTTGTAGGATAACATCATGCCAGTGACTAGCGCCCTCAGATCACTGACATTTGACACAGAACTATAAATTCTCCTCCCTCGGGATGAACTTCTTTGGAAGCATTTCAAAAATGTCCTTCTCCTAAGGTTGCAGTTTGGAGGGGAGAGTTTAGAGTTCTCGGAAGGAGCTACCCCGGCAGGAAAGAAGAGGAGTTATGTGTGTTGCTTTCGGCATTTTTTTATGAAAGTCTTTTATAGACTTCCTTAGTCATTTGCACTTAACCTCTTAATTGCTTTGGTAGAAGCCATTTTTGTTGTGCAGGTGAGGAAACCAAGATCTGGAAACCTGATTTGTCTTCTCCAATATCTCTGTCTCAGAGATTCCAAGATCATTAAGGCATTTCTGGGCCACATTGTCTGGGGCTCCCTCCTGTTGGAGCAGACTGTCACATTGATATGTGTAAACTGGTGTGTGTAGAGCTGTGAACTCGAAGGAGCCAGGCCATGAAGAATGAATGGCTATATTCCCAGATTTTATATAAATACTGGCTGGTCATATATTTGTGTAAGACAAGAAATATGGCAATTCATCATCAAGAGAAGGCAGGAGCATTGAAGAAATTCTTTGCCGGGCAGAGTTTATGGAGGGATAAATTTAGGAATCAGAAACTAAATTAGGATTTAGGAATCTGAGGGAGAACGACCCAAGTCACTTAGCAAAGGGTCAAGTTCAAGCCAACAGATGCTTAATACAGGCATAGTACTGAGTACTAAGTACATAGTAAGACAATTCTTTCAGAGAAGAAATCCCTCTCCTCTTTTGGGGTCAACCTCAATAGTATAGGTAGATAGTAAACAAAGAGTGTTAAAGGGTGATCTCTTCTGAGCTTTTTTTTTTAATGTTTATTTTAGATAGAATATGAGTGGGGGAGGGGCAGAGGAATTGGCAGGCTCTGTGCTGACAGTAGTGAGCCTGATGTGGGGCTCGAACTTATGAACTGTGAGTGAGATCATGACCTGAGCTGAAGTTGGATGCTTAACTGACAGCCACCCAGGCGCCCCTGCACTTTTTTTTTTTTTTTAAGATGGTGATAAAATAACCAAGATAGAGGCAAATGGCCTTGTTTTTTATTTAAGGTCCCATTTGGAATATGTTCCACCTACTAGTTTGGTATCTCTTTGCAGAAGAAATTCCACATAGTTCAACTTCATTTCACCACTTAAAAATACATACTATGGGGAAGAATATTCACTTTACTGGTGTGCGTCTAGGCATAGATTTTTCATTTTGGGAAGGCTGCCTAACTTGCTTGGATATTAGTAGAGTCCTTGATTATATCTTTTTCCTCCTACTAGTTTTAGGTCTTTCAGTCGCTTTGCTCTTTACAGCCTGAGTAGAAGGGGATATGGGGATTCAACTCCGATGACTGCTTCTTGTTCTTTAAGCAGCTTTGGGTATAGTCTACGAGAAAGTGAAATCTGTTGCTTATATTTAGAGTTTGTGACTATCTGTAGACTTAATTCATTCGTCCTGCCCCTCCTTGTCAAGCATAATTCATTTTGGTTAATGTGCCTAAATTCATGACCATCTGCAGAGCTCTTTTCTGAGTGTGTTCTCTTTGCCCCGCATTTGCAGCCTCTTGAAACGGCAAGTCTGCAGGCTGTCTCGAGGCTACGTTTTGCTCTCCCAAAGCCACATACTTGGATAGGGCTTTGGAAAAACAGTCAATAATGTCAGTGCCAGGGACTGTTGGAAATCTTTTTTAGAGCAAGTTGAGGACCCTCAGTACCTTTCCTAGAAGCCAGAGTGGTGTGCCTGCTTCTCACTTTGCGCAGCAGCCAGAGCACCTGTTAAGTGAGAGGAATCAGCTAAATTACTAGACGTAATTGATGTTTGTGCAAAACATAGAACATTTGTTTTTCTCTCCTTGTGGTTAATGCTCAGCTTGATAATTTAAATGAGGCTTTTCCCTCTCTTTCCATCTCTCTCTATGTTCTAATACACGCATTTTCTCCCCTTTAGCCTTTGTCTCCTGGGCACTAACAGTTGTTAAATGTGTCTTAGGGAGGATAATACGTTTAGAAAACAATCTCCATTCACGATTGTAGTGCTACCTGGCCTCTTTCAACAACCCAAGCAATGAAATGCAGATCTGGTACAGTTATCTTCCCCAAATTGAGTCATTTTCAAGTGTATGCATGTAATCTATAGTTTTTAATAATCTCTCTGCTGTAGAGCCTAAACTGGGCTATGAACAAGGATGGCCCGATGGAACTTGCTCCCTGTAAACATGGCTTGAGTGGAATCAGCCAGTGTCAAGGCAGATTAGTGTCAGTGCAGAAAGACCAGGATAAATAGGTGACAAACATCACTTGAAGAAAAGAAAAATCATGAGAAGTTTCTTGTCCAGGATATGAGGATACAATTGAGGTGGCCAGAATGGGCCTCCCAGCTTGGGGTTGTAACTATGGAACAACATGCCAAAGGGCCTAGTGGCTGCCTCCTTGGTTTGTTTTTAATGAAAATAAAATCTGGTTGTCTTCAAGGCTAATCGTGACCACATAGGCAGCAAGTCGAATTTGAACACTCTTCCCAGACAGGGTTTGTCTGACTAGATTCTTGCCAACCAGGATTTTTAAATGAGTCACCGCATGAGCCACGGAAGAAGGTCCCTGCGAGTGCCGAGCCTCATCCTTGCACATGTTCCGTAGCCCTCACGGTCTGTCCAGTTTTGATGACTTTGTCCTGTGCATGTTGGTTCGCAGCCTGATACCTGGCACCATGGGGTCTGGAGTCATTAGTTTACTGTCTTCTCTTAGCATCACCTGCTGCCGAGATTGTTTTTTGCTTGTTCCAGTTTGGCGGCCCTGGGAAAGAGGAACAGTCATTGTACCTTAAAATGGTAGGTGGCAAAGGCAAGGAGAAAAGGGATGACTTGTCTTCGTGGTAGAGAGCATAAGCACTGTTAGATAGACAGTTGGAAGTGTAAATGGTTGATTTTCATGCCTCTGAAAACCTTACATACTATTTCTGCTGTCTTTCTCCCCTCCCGTTTTTCCCCCCAGCACACAAGTAGGTCAAGAAGTCTTCTGAGAGTCCTGAAATAACTTTCAGGTTTCTTTGGAGGCCTAGAGCCTTCTACTTTGACTCCTTCCCTAATTTTCCATCAAAAGAAGGAGATGCGGACAAGCAGAGATGAGAATGACAAGCGCCTGCTTTGGTTAAGCATGTTATCCAGTGTTTGTTGCATACGTATTAACCATTTACGTGGCTATTGAGTGCTATTGTAATTTTACCTAGAAAATTAACCTGTGTCCCCTAATTTTCCCTTGTCTTGTACGTTTTGGTAAGACACGGGTGACAATAAATGTGATCTCTAAGATATGTGGTATATCCATTTCATCTACATTGACCTATGGCTCTGAAAATGTTCTGAAAGAAAGCATCTGGTTGATGCTTCTCTGTCCATGTAAGATTACACCTAGTCATCTTTGAAAGACAGTGGTTAACTCTTAAAATTATTTTTCCAGAAATAGAGACTCTGCAGTGTTCTTAGGTAATGCACTCATATGCTTAAAAGCTAAAAACTCCTAAAGACAAAATTGTCTCTAATTTTTGAATATAAATTCCTCCCTTAAAATACCTAATTTTTAAAGGAGTGTTCTTGGCTCCCTTTCTGAACTGAGAGGCTTCACTTGAGAGCTTAGATGTATTTCTTTAAGATGGGTGTATTTCCATAAATACAAGACCATTGAAGCTATTTTCCCATTGAATTGTATCATAAAACTGAAAGAAAAATTACATTTAAACCACTCTCTGCATTTAATATGTGTACATTAATGGATAAAAATTATTTGGGAGGTGGTAAAATAGTCATCAACCAACAACACCCTAGCGACGCCTGGAATACGGTAGCATTAGATACAGTCTCGTGGGCTGGGTGCATGGGTAGAGCAGTGTGTCCCACGTTTTTACATTCTATTCATGGTTCTAAGCCCTTCTTCAATCTCCTGTTTTTAGCTGTTCTTTATAAGATGGATTTATGAGGTCTGCTGTTTCGTTTTACTCAATAGCCCTAATGAGGGCTGGAGTTGTATTTGTTTACCATCTTTTGTTTAGTTCTTTATAGGAAAGGCTAGCTTATTTTTCCTGATTTCTAGGTATGAGGTGCCTTTAAAAACCATTACTGTGAGCAATTATTTCCATAATTGCAGATCTTTATGTGGTGAGTTTTATTTAGGCATGCTCTATTCTTAATTAAGCATGATTGAATAAAACAAAAATACCTGAATTTGAGCAATTTCATGAGTTAAGCAAAAAATTCGGAAACAAAAGGAAACTCTGTAAACGTATTTGTTCAGTCTAATGGCATGGGAAGTCACATTTAAAAAACTTTACCCACTCCAGCATTGGTTTGGTGGGGATTTTGATGTCAGTCTGATTTTTCTCTTTGAGTGATCTGCTTTACATGGGAGTCTTCATTTCAGCAGTTTTACTTACATTGCTACCCAAAGTGTTAAACATACGAGTTTGTCTGATCTGCCCCCCAAATATAGTTTCATTTTATGCCATAGAATATCTTTCACGGATTTATCACCTTCCAGATGTTCTTATGCAACTTAACTTCTCTTTACAGTTGTGAGATATTTAGGGCTAGTTTGTGCCATGGCCACTGTCTCAGTCTCTCTCATGGAGAAAAGAATTATCCTTTCCATATTTGTGGATTGATTTGGTTTTAAAGGATTCACTAACTCCATAAACTCTGCCCTCTCTCTCCCACTTTGTAGTTCGTTCACCTGTCTTGGGTAGTGGATGTGTTATCAGGTCTGGTGTCCTTGTTGGATTCATTTCAGGTCCGTCATGAAGCTGTTGTATTTGCAATTTTCACGTACAAAAAAGATGCTGCTATTCAGATATTTCTATTTTTACATATAGCCTGATACTATTTAGTATGAGGTGAACCATTTTTGCCCTCTGTCTGGTACAACAGGAAATGAGCCAGTTGCTTGGGTGTGACTATGAAAGGGCCCTTGACTTTCATACTTTATACAAGTTAACAAAATTTTCATTGGGTAGTTTGCAGTATAGGTGAGAAGCAGGAAATTGTACCCCCTATCTATTGCCATGGATATTGGGTGAAAGTGTTTTTCAGATCCTGTCCTGTTTTTTCCCATGTTCATTGGAATATGACTTCCTCCTGACCCAGGAATATTTTTATCTGATTTCTTTCCTACAATAGAATAACTAAAAACTTGCTACCGTGATGACCACTCTGACCACCTTCTCACTATTACCACCACTTCTCTGCCTCATAATAATTGAGTACCTCTACCATGTCGGTTCCTTCTTAGATTCTTGATGTAGGGCCTCATAGTATTCCAGTAGTGACTTCATTCATTCGTCCATTCTGTAAATATTGGGTACCTACCAGAGAGTAAAAAACTCACATAAGGTCCTATGGTTAGCAAGCAAGAGCAACTATGAAAATAGCTGATGAGTGACTTGTTATCAATAAGTACTAGCAAATGCTCTCTGTTGGGAAGGACAACCAAACAGAGATGTTCATTGTGCCCATTAAATTTCTTAATGGTTGAGTTTTATACTACTTGAGAAGAGACTGGCAATGTTCATAAGGTGATAAAAGACTTAAATGATATTTGAGGTAAAGCTGTCAGGTATTACATTTAAAAGTTATTCTTAAATAATTCAGGGAATATATAAATATCAGGGAAAATACCACTAGCCACCTGGACTGTGTCTTGGATTGGTCCCTTTCTTAAAAGGACTGAATTGTAGACAGGCAGTTTTACTCTAAGGTCATCAAAAAGGTTCATTTTCTGTGAGCCTGACTGCCTGGGGTTAGAGACCATTGGTATAGGCGAATACAGTGACTACTGGATTCCAGTCACCTTGAGAGGTTGAGATTGCTTCGGAAAACAACTCCAACAGTGCTCTTGGCTTACTACCCAATTCATTGGTCTCTTAAGGACTCAGTTGGGTTTGGTAGACTTCCTAAGGGGATTCTGATTGGTTCTGTGGGGAAAATCCTGATCCTCCCAGAGCAGCCCAGAACGCCATAGTATTCCCATGGAGCTAATTGGAACCTTTGGGAGTGTTTGCATGTGCTCCTTCCCTAGAGCAGTGTAACTCCTCCTGGACATTGAGGCTGCCTGGATCCATGATCGAGTCTCTTGTGGAACTGTGACTAGACTAGAACCTACATCTCTCCTCTGAGGTGTGGAGCTTAGTGGCCACCAGATGATCTATCTGTATTTGACCAGGGTCTGTCAATCTAGTTAGCTGTATCTTCCAGAGTTGGTGGTTAAAGGAATGAAAATACTCCATTTATCTGTATCTTATTGAATCATCAAATAAAAGGCATCCTCTGTTCTAATTAAATAAGGACCCTCTTCTCCCAAATAAAGTACTTGTTGGCAATAAGCAGTTTTCACGTCTGCCTAATAAGGTCCAAGCTGATGTCATGTGGTGGTACTGATAATGCCACTCATAGATCCTATTTTTCCCTTGTGTCCATATTGCCTTTGCTCTCCAGCCATAGTAGGACCCATGCTGGCCTTCAGGGAGCAGGTGCTCTTAAGAGGCAGCAGCAGTCCTACAGGGCACCCTTCCTGTTTCTGACAAGTAACAATCATTTCCATCAAAGCTCTCATTCACTGGAAAGACATCTGAAGAAGCAAGTTCACATTAAAGAGGAAATTATAGCTTTCATATTCCCATTGCCCAGCCAATGCCTGGTACACAGTTGTGCACAATTATTATTTTTATATCCAAATTATTGTTCGATTAAAACCTGATATTTTCATATTTTCCTTTTTTTAGGTACTTAATATGTACCAGAATTTTGGACCAAATTATTTCTATTTCATTTTGAGTTGTTTTAAATGTAGCCAAACTTATTTGTACATCCTCTTAGGCTGTTATGTCTTAGGGGGGAGGGTCACTCTTAGGTCAAGGAATGCCAATTCACCTTAAACTAGCTTCTCACTTTTTCTCAGAAAATACTGAGTTATGAGACCCTTGGATCTTTGCTTACCTGAATTTTACAGAATTAAAATTCTTAATCCTGGTTCTTTATTACAAGTTGATCTATATAAATGTTATATACATGACCTTGTTTTTAAACTTTAGAAGATGTCCTGTTGTTTTCCTATGGGAGGGAATTAAAATTTTTCATCAGGGAAACTTAGGACTCCTGTTGTTTTAACCTTTGAGCCATAAGGAATCCTACTAACCAGATTATAGTTATTTACAGCTGTTTCCTTGAAAAGCTAATCTTCTATTCATCTGTTGTGGGAGATGGAATGTGGAATTTATTGACATTGATCCGGGCATAGAGTAGAAGAGGAGAGGAACAGAGAAAGGGGGGAAAGAACTTACTCATTTACTTTCATTTGTATGTTTTTGGTGTAAGATCTTCATAAGTTTCTTAGAAGTCATGCTTAGTTTCATTCTCAGTTACTTAGTCTTGTGGGCTGGATGAAAATGAACATTTAAAGAGCTATCTGGACAGCAATGGAGGAGTCATTTAGGTATATTCCTAAATATTACACTCGAGAGCCTATAGCAGAATTCCTTGGAAAATTACTTCTGATGGCTTAGGTTGAGTAACATCAAAACATTTGTGGCTTACCTTTCTAAACTGGCTAAAGGTATGCAATGGACAAGTCGTTAAGTCTTTAGGAAATGTGTATTCTGTCCTCTCAACATTTATTAAGTCACATACTATTTGTAACCTTCTGTTTCATGTATGGTAAAGTGAACAAAATCTCATCCTAAGCCCAAATGAGCCAAAATTCTTGTGGAGATAGGTTGAAGGATTCACAAATACAACTAGTTTTAAAATATCTGTTCAATCCACCAGTATCTATTGAGTACTTGCTATGGATGGTTGCGCGTGTCAAAAGCACATAACCCTACACTAATTAAAAAGCGAAGATGGACTTGGAAGTAATACTGGATGACTCTGTGAGAGCTATGACCAATCTGTATTTGAAAAAAGTCTTCAGTTGGTCTTTTTCACACTTATCTTCCACTTATATATGATTAATTTATACTCTGGTACTTAGAGTGAGACTTTTGGGCCACGAGGGTTATTGAGATACGTGCAAAAAGTGATTATTTTTCTCCCTTTCTTTGAAGAGCTCAATTTTAAGTTGCTTTTGGTCCCTGAATTTTTTTTTTTTTACTTGTTTACATTGACCTTGGCTGACATAAGTGATCTAAGGAAAACCCACAACACGCCACTTAAATCCTTTTCTGAGTATCGAGCAAAAATGTTTTGGCTGCTAAAATGATAGGAGAATTCTGGTTCTCCTGAGGTCCTGGGACAGCAAGTTTGTCTCTTAAGATATAAAAGGATCTGCTTTGCCTGCGCTGGGGACCTAAACTCTACTCTCGGCTCCTATTTACACACGAAGGCAGGCAGCTGTACAAGTGGAACTTGAGTCTAAATCACAGGGTGTTATAACATATGAAACTTGAATGTGGCAACTGTTATTGTCTGCAGTAGAGAACTGGCCGGGGAAATTCAATCCCGGCCTTGGGCCTGGCAGGGAGGCTCCGGCAGCAGTGGGTCACCAACGTAGATGACTTTGGAACTGATTTTAAACAGTTTGCATTGGAACCGAAGTATAATTCTGTCCTGCAGCTTAATCAGATATTCAAGGTGCTCTTGACTAGCGGAATTTTTTTACTGTTTTTGGCTGTTACCATCCCTAAAGGCACAGTTGCTCTGTTATTTCTTCATATGTCTCAGGGGTAAAGGACCAGGATAATGAATAATCTCTCAGGATCATATCACAGGGGGAATGAAACTTTAGCAAGTGGGGGAAGAGGTAGACTAAATTATTTTTAAAGCCTCTTTCAGTACTGCCTATGAAACCGTTTACCCTGTATTCATTTCTTCCAAGGTGAAAAAAATGTGATGTCCTGGAAGCCATTAATGGAATTCTGGCAGATGAACCTGCTGGGGAGGAAGGCGCTGGGCCCACGTTACACCGGCTGGCTGGCTCCGCTGCTCACAGCCTGAAAGGCTCAATTTTAGCTGGATCCTGCTATAACTGTACTAAGATCTATTTTGTACACAAGCACACATCTTAAAAATGACTTGTTTAAAGTCATTTTCCAGTTTTACCTCAGAGCACAAATTTACAGTAAAAATTATTTTTAATATACTAGCTAGTGCTGAGATTAGGAAATTCCCTAGGCCTTTTTTTTTTTTTTTTCTTTTTTTCCATGAGCTGATCCTAACTAGGGTCAAAGTTTTCTACTATTTGGAAGGCAACAAATGGCCAGAAGAGCCAAACTTTTGGGTGTACACAGCTAATGGAATGGTACAACATATGTGTGTGCGTCTGGGAAAGGGTATGGGTTCTGTCGACCTTTGTGCCTTGGGTTGCTCACCCCAGTTTTTCGTCATTTCAGATAATCACGGAAAGAAGATCCCGGCAAGGGTAAATAAATATCAGGAGAAAATGAGTTTAAGGTATAGACCCTGTTCTCATGCAAATGTCCTTAATTTTTAAATTCCAAGATAGAAGTTGGTGTATTCTATCACTTCTCTGTAAATGGAGCACCCCTCCCCCTGTTCATGTGGTCTTGTCAGAGATTTAACTTGTAGAATTAAGTATCTTCAATTGCAGTGGCAGTTGGTAACTGAAAGGAGCTCTTTAAATTGTAATTTCTGTGTAGCTATATAGACTTGTCAAGTACCTTCAGAAGTGTGATTATGCTAGTCCTCTAATATACCTTTCTGAGGACCTGAATTATTGTTGAAGTCCTCATCAAAGGCATATAAAATCAGCCTTGAAGGTCCAGGCACTGCTATGGACAATGGCAAACTGTTAGGAGATTTATGGATAAAGACTTTTATTATAAATACTCTGAGTTGTGGTTGATTAAACATGCTACCTCTTCTGTAGTTGAAACACTGTAAACAACTGCAGAGAGTTGGATTGACTAGTAAGTGAAACTGCTGAATGACACAAAGGTCAGAAGCACCGCTCCCGCTGTGAAAGGTGGAGTAGGTAGAAGTTCTGCTGGAAGTGAATCAAGGGCGCAGCCTCTTTGGTGGATGAAAGCATTTTAACTGAACAGTTAATTCATACTGCCTTTTTTTTTTTTTTTTTTTTTTGGAACTGAAATTATCAAGTCCTATTGCTGCTGTCTGCTAAGAGAAGGGGAGAAAAGAGTGGCAGTATTAGGTGTGGCTTTTATATTTTTTTCTATTCTGCAAAGAATGATTTTATTTAAGGATAGTATTTTTTTTTTCAGACCATATCGCATATAATATACGGTGCTTGGGGCTTCCTGTTGGTTGTATGGGTATGAAGAGGACACAGTAGCAGGGAGGGGAAAAAAAAAAAAAAAGGATTCAACAGCAGACCTGAAATGGAATGCTGGTTCAGCCACTAGCTATTTAACCTTGGGCAATAATAATGATTATGGTAATGGCCACTATTTATTACTTATTCTGTGTCAGGCTCTTTGCATACATTTTATCTAATTCTCTTTGCCATGGAAGGTTGTACCTTGCTCAGTATCTGTAGTTGCTTAATGGAGGAGTCACAATTCTAATCCAGCTGTGTTTGTCTCTAAAATGCATGTTCTTTCTTGTGTATCAAGATTACTAAGCATTTTGCACTGCAATATCCACATATATAAAAGAGTGACAATGGTAATACTTCTGGAATTGTTGGGTAGAGAGGTTATGTGGAGTTCATGGCACCCAGAAGGCACACAGAAAGTGGCATTTCTGATCAGAGCCGCAGTATGATTTACGTGGCCCCAAGCACTTTTGTCTTCATGGGCCTGTTCCTTCGTTAAAAAAAATATATTAAACATTCGATCTTATGACTGTGTACTCCTTCTGATCCGTAGTCCGACACGTTATCCACTGCGCCACTGGGCTGCCCCCTGATGACTGTGTACTCCTAAAGAGGAGTATAATCGGAGCTGGATTTTATTTTTGCTTTTACTTTAAAAGAAATTAAAACATGGTGTGGGCCCTAGGCACTGGGCCTACTGGGCCCCATTATAAGTCAGCTGATTGCATCACAGGCTCATGCTCAGCCTCCGACCAATAACAGCTTTTTCTTTGGTGGATCCTGTTGCTCTTCTTTCCCTTCACTGAAATGTGAATTCTACTCAGCAAGTGTGTATGCATGAGTGTGTATATTTGCCAGCAATGAAAATCTGTCATCGTTGGTATTAGCCAGACAGATGTTCTTAACAATGGATGCTTATAAGGATGGCTCTTGACTGATTAGTCTGGGTTATGCCATTTATCATTTTTTTTTCTTGGTATTTGACATATCTTAGAACTTTCAGACCACTTGTATTCATACTCAAAGCTATTTATAGAAAGGTCTGGAGTAGTTTCTCACTTTTTTTTTTTTTTTTTTCCTCTTTCGGCTGATTAGAACTGGCAGCTGGTCATGGCCTCATGTGGACCCCTCTGGGTCCTCTCTGGGCTGGAAGCTGATTCCAGGGCCACGTCTCCTTGCCTGGTACACCTCAAATCCACAACCAAACACTGATTACGATCAGCATTTCTCAACATTCAGAATGAGCCTCCTGGTTACTTCAGACTTCAGGGATTTGCACCCAGTCTACATGCACAACCAGTTTGACTCCTAACCAGTTTAATGCCTTGGTGTTTGGGCCGGTTTAACTTAGAAACTTCACGAGGAGAGGCCGCCTTTTGCATCTTCTCATCACCCAGGGATTTAATAAATTCTTGTTGATGGAATGAAGGAATGAGTGGCTGGCAAAGAACCAGTCAGTTGTGTCAGAGGTGCCAATTTGACTGTGTTTAGACTCAATCCATTAAAAAATCAGCAAGCTATTTGGGTAAGGTCCCTCCTACTCAGTCTCCAAAGTTCAGAATTTGAGGGAAACCTTTTATAATCTTACCAGGATCCAGGCTGTGTTCTTTGATCAGTTAAGGGAAAAAATACCAACTGTCAGGCATAACCCAACATTTTGGGAAGCCTTCCACAGTGATGTCCGAACCCCAGTGCTCCACAAAGGTCTTATCCCTCCTGTGGATGGTGGACAATATGCTTGCTGATGCAGCCGGTGATATAATTAAACTTTTGACCACATGCATGACTTTAAGCGAAAAAGTGGCTAAAGCTCTGTGTCTAACGTGATTGAAGGGTGGAATCCGATGCTGAGGCTCCCCCAACTAATCTCTCCTTTCAGAGTTCTCTAGAAACAGCCCTTCTGGGGGTCCAGAGTTTACAATAAGACCCTTTTATACTTAAAATGTCAGCAGAACACTAAGACCAGCTCTTCCCGATACACGAAGGGGTAAGCCTATCCATTCTTTACTCTTGACATTTGGTCTAATTCTATCTAAGATAAGTGGGTGTTGGATGTAATCCAGCTGGAGTGGCGCATCCTAAAATTTCCCCATTTCTGTGTTGCGTTCCGATCTAACCCTTACCGTTAAAGCCTCACTGGGTTTTCTCTCTGCGAAAAGGGAACATAGCTCATCTTTTTTTTTTTTTTTTTTGGCCTGCAGTAATATCTGATATTTAGATTGCATAGGAACTATGAAATGTTGTTCATAGACAAAACAGCCCAGCTGAGAAACTGACTTCATCTGGGAATGGCAGGTTTCCCGTTTTCCCAGGCTCCTTTCTCAAGCAAGGTTTGAGTTTTACATTCACAATCGACTCGTTTCTGAGTGACCAGGTGGCCCGAGTGCCTCTACAAACCTCCCCAGGGCCTGAGGAAATCTGTATTGGCATTTATGTTGGTCATTTTGCAGGTGAAAGGTATTCTAATTTACATCTCACAATCTGATCTGCTGCCAGCCAAGGGTGAAACACTGGCGCAACTCTCCACTGGGTCTTTTTGAACCAAGAGTGAAATCTGTAGACTTAACTATGCAGCTAAAATTCTTTGACTAAAGCTTAGATTGGTGGGCAGGTTGAAACAGGGTTCTGTGTTTTGGACCAGAGATAACCCTGGAATGCTAAGCTATGGAGTGAGGGAAGTTTATGTGTGCAGTGACTTAACTATCATTTGGTGAATTAGGGGAAGGGTTTCATCTCACTTAAGTACTGTCCAATCTAAGCAGTTCTCCTGAGATTCTAAAGGAAGGAGGTTTGTGTTTGAGTTAAAGAACAGCAAGGCAAGTTTCTCTGGTCATGTCCCCTTGTCTTCACAAACTAAAGAATTTTGAGATTAACAGCTTTATAAGAGCCTTTATAAACAACCATTGTATTTTCCCTCACTCAAGTCTACTCCAACTTGATAGGTAAACAGATTGTTCATTGATGAAGTCATAGATACAGCCTTTATTTTCATGGGTAAGCTTAGGGTCAGGAAAATACCTGAATTAGTCTTTCTGAAGACAATTGAAAGAAATGTCAGGATAGTTCCTGATGATGTATTTTTAATGTAATTCTTTTGTATTTGGCATGATTCAAAATTTATTTTATGAATAAGGCTGCAGATTAACCTTTCTGTAACAGGCTGGAAAAATGATCACTTGAAAACATAGTGCCCCCCTAATAGCATTCTTTGTAGCAATCAAGAGATAATCTGCTTGTGTTCAGTCAAGTTATTAGCTCATTTCCTTAAGCCGTTTCCTAAACTTATTATCTGATTGTCAGGATGGTCCCACTTATTGGATTGAGGGATAGTTCCTTTACTGGATGTAACTTTTCTCAGTTAAGAAAAGAAGAGGATACTGACCATAGAATGGACATTGTGTTAGAATACTGTAGTAAGAACAGGAAACTAGAAAGCATTCTTTGAAAAGAACCTATTTTGTATCATGCAGTGCCTTTGGAGAACCGACCGTTTGTTTTAGGTGAGTTCTGTGCTGTCGTCATTTTGGGTAGGTATTCTTGGGTGAGTGTTTAACATGATCATTTAAATTACTGTTTGCCTGGCATTTCTTCCTTAAGGAAATGAGGCAGTTCGCAGAAAAGAAATTAAATAAATCTCTTCTTTTTATTGCCTTTGAGATTTTCATGAAAACTTTTATTTCTGGGGACTGCTAATTATATTTGCTATCGTCAAATGCTGATGTTCTCTTAACTAAATGATTTTGGAAACTGGTAGAAGTAGGTCATGCTAAATAGTTGAGATCCTAGACCTGTGTCTTTTTTCTTTTGATCTCCTCTTCCCTTCCCTGTCACGTTGAATTTTTACTAACACTTACCATTTTTTGGGTCCAGTTTTCCTAGTGGGTTGTAAAGTCCTTGATGAGGAGGGACCATGTGCTGTAAACTGCTTGTTTTCATTGTGCAAACTGGGTCTAAAAAGAGTATTTTCTGGTTTTCAGGATCTCACAGATTATGACTAACTTGCATAAGGGGGGGGGGGAAAACCCAGGTGAAATTTTACCACATTTTCACCCATTTGTGAAAATATTAATAGAAATAATAAACTCTACATAACAAACTCTACATAACAAGTGTCTCTAACATTTTATGAACTAGAGAGTAAAAAGAAGTCTACACATGTTTGAAAGATCCCTAGAAAATAGTTTTTTCCCTTTGAAAAATACAGTATGTGTCCAGGTGACCTCAGAACAAGCCAGACATTTTGAGGAGGTGTCTAGTTCGCTTTCTGGACTTTAAATGCAGTGAATGTTCTTAAAATTTTTATTGGGGTCAGTCTGTTTATAAAATGAGATTTTTTTTTTTTCCTGGTTATTCAAGATCCCTTCTATCTGTTGGGGGAAGAATTCTTAGAGCTTAAGAGCGGGTTTTCACCCCTCAGGTCTTTTTGAGGAACCACTTGTTATATTTATACCTTCAGAATGGGACCAAAGAAAAATTCTGTTTTATTCTTTGTCGCGTTTGAAGAATTAATGGGAAAGAACCTCATGCATTGGAGGAAATGATTTTTCATGTTAGCATAGCAAAGCAGAACAAGTGCCCTCTGCTGTGGCTTTTTACCGTATTAGACAGGGATGTCCTTCACCGTCTTTGGTGATGATGGGCATAAATCAAATTGAGAACAGTGGTATGTAGTGAATTTAGCACAACTGCATTTTTTAATATGTAAGTAGGCTTAGGTTTTTATCTCCCTTATCTTAAGCCCCGTCAAGATCAAAACTCAAGCAAGCATTCACATCCACAATTGAATCTCGCCAGCCTTTTTCTTTAAGTTAACATTAGTTCAAACTCTCCCCACTGCTTCTGTCAATAGATCTTTTAAAGGCAGGCATTAGAGTTAAGTTTGCCTTAGTCTTTTCCCCCTTTCCACAGCTTCAAGCCCAAGGGCTTCTTTTAATAGGCATTAGTTAAGGCCCAGAATTGAGTAGACATTTGTGAAGGAGACTTGAAGTTTGGAACAGAATTGGCCTTTATAGTTTTTCCATGGGGGGAAAAAAATCTTCTTAGGAGAATAAAGGCTGCCTACTAATCTGCTACCATCTGGAGAATGGAGAAGCCAGAGGTGCTTGGCACCAGGTCACATCCCTTATGTAAACTGTCAAATTCTTTTCATATTAATGGCATATTGAGCTTAATCTGAAGGGGTTTGGTATCAGTCAGAGCTTATTTATTGATTTTTTTTTTTTTTGGCAAGGGAGGGGGTCTTAGTATTTTTACAATATGAAAAAAGACAGTACCCAAAAAAAGTTTAGATTCACGAAGCACTTTCCCTCCTACTTACATGTCACTTATCATTTAGTGATGTTTTATGCCGTGATAAAAATCCTCAGAATTCTCCCAAGCAACTTTTTTGTACCAGATCTTACTGAGAAAAATTGGAATAGGTCTCATATTTACTGAGAAGGCCAATTGATAGCTGTCCTGCTCATCCCCACACCTGAAATAACACAAGCATGAGCCTATGATTCTGTTTTTTTCTTACAGACTGTTTTGTCATATGTGCATTTGAGTATAAATATAGATGAGTATTTTTGTGCTTTAGGGTATAAGAGAACAGCTAAAATCATACCAAGTCTAATGAGGCTCCTGCTTATACAAGTGGTAAAGAATAAAAATCTTTTATATTTTGATTATGAAACCTTCAGGTTCCTTGGACATGGGGCCAAACAGATTGCAGATATCTTGACATTTCCATTCAAAGCAGAGACTTATTCCCTAAACTGGTGTGGATTGATTTTGTGCATTCTAAGACGGCTCTGCTCTCCCCTCTTATAAATAAAAATAGACCCATACACCCACTTTTAGACCTTTTGATAGGTAAAGTTTGAACTCTGTAAACCACAGCACAGAAGCTCAGATAATCCTGTTATTTCTGGGGATGGACGTCTATGGTACAGGCTACAAAAAACAAGTGAATAAACACCACCATTGTGTTACATATTGTCCACATAGGATACTTTGGCACATACATGTCTAACAGGCAATAACTGTTCATTAAACAGGTAAATAAATGAATGATTACAAACCCTCTTTTTACCTGGACAGCCATTTGGTTGCATCAGCGATGTGAAGAAATGAAACCTAAAAATTTAAGCGAGGATGATTACATAAAGAATAAGCACTGAAGTTTCCAGCTTTTGGAAATTATTTTAAAATTCTGAAATAAGAGCATTTGTCCTTGGGGCCTGTGTGCCACTGGTATTTCTTACCCCCCTGGTTTCATACATAAAGCAGAAAATGAAAACCAGACCAAATGACCCAAAGGAGATGAAGCGTGTTTGTTTTGCCCATTATATTTCTCTGCTCATGCCTAGATGCCTTGCCTTCTCTGTCCCCTCTGTTTGAAGTTGAGAGCTGGGAACAGACATGAGATTGAGGTCCCAGAGCGAAGCCAAGTTCAGCCTGAGCTGGTGAACTGACTGAGACTAAGGGCAGATAACATGAGCTAAAGGTACTCACGTATGACATTTGTGCCAGTAGGGAGGGACCCACCGGGCCTTTACGAACAGGTTTCTCTTTGGTTGTCTTAGCCGGTGGAGCCTAGCTGAACATCTTGGCAGTATTCCTTAAGTAAGCATCTCTACCTGATGACAGTGGGAATGAGCTTACGCAGAAACCCATATTGCATAGGATTTTCTGGGGCGCCTGGGTGACTCAGTTAAGCGCCCGACTTCGGCTCAGGACATGATCTCGTGGTTTGTGGGTTTGAGCCCCACGTTGGACTCTGTGCTGACAGCTCAGGGCCTGGAGCTTGCTTTGGATTCTGTATCTCCTCTGCTCAAGCTGTCTCTGTCTCTTAAAAATAAATAAAAAACATTAAAAGACATTTTAAAAAATTAACATAGGATTTTCTGCTGAAGACATTGGATGTGATAATTTTTGAGGGGAATCATTGCAGGGGGCAGTGAGCTAATACTACAAAACATCAGGGTGATTTTGTAAGAGCCTAATAGCAAAAGAAATGGAAAAGAATTGGGTGAAAAGGAAGGGAAGTAAAACTTGGAAGGGACATGAAAATACGTGTGTGTATGGTTGTATCATGTACAAGAGAAACAGTGGGAATGCAAAACTGATTTTAGGCTTCTATTTTATTGGCAGTAAGTTGTGCCCTGATGTTGGAATGCATTTTAAACAAGTGTTACTGTGTCCTGGGCTAAGGATTTAAATAATTACTATTAAGCATGTCATGATAAACTCTTGCCTTTAAAAGGGTAGTCAGGATTTCCTCCAGTGAAAAAGCAGTGTATATGCAAGTGACTTAAGAATCTTTCTATGGTCCCTTTTGTATCCCCCCTCCTCTCTAACTTTCTCAACCTCTCACATGCAAAATAGCAATCAGGTTTGTATTCATTCTTTTCAGCCTGCTTGGAATCTATCTGGCGGCACAGAACCGTGACTGGACAAAGATTGTGGCTTTGGGCAGTGACTGTGCTATGACGGGACCTTTGGCTCCCATTGTGTGCCTTACAAGAGACTCGCTTTGCCTGAGTTGGTTGCCCCTTCCTGGCCTCCTCCTAAGGGATCGGCAGGCTGTCTGGAGCTGGACCAAGAGGCGGAGTTCGGCGCAGCGGCCAGCAGGGGGTGCCCTTGCCAGATAAGAACAGGTTTCTCTGTGCCAGAGCAACTCAAATCAGGTTCTCGGCCAGTCTGGCCTTTTTAGTCAATTTGGCTCCAGATTCGACCCCAGAAGCATTTTATTTTGCCCTCTCGGGTCCTGGCCCACACCTGTGTGACTGTGCTGTCCACATTGCTGCTTTCAATTTCTTTTTGTTGTTAACAGTAGGCTGTGCTTTGCTATCGCTGCTGTCTGGTCACCTTTTACTTAGAAATTGGAGAGTGGTTTTCTTTCCCTCTCCCTGTATCTCAGGTCCAGTTGAAGGGCACAGTCACCTGCGGGGAACAGGACCAAGTGTGTTCATTGAGCATTTTGCTGTTTTACATGACCTAGCCATAAAGGAATGTCCCTGGGAAAGGAGAAACCTGTCTCCTAATGCAGTTGCCGAGCTTTGTTTTCTCTCATCAGGGTGACAGCCCTTTGGTTCCTGTGAGTGGATATGTGGCAGGAAGGTGGGGAAGCTGGGTCATGAAAATTCTACGGGCTGGTGATTGCTCATTCTTGAGCCCTGTAGCCAGGAGGATACTGTCTGGTTCCCAGGGTGGCTCAGTATAGTATTTAATTCAGAGAACCCAAACCTATGTGATCAGCATCTTACTCTTAAAAAAAAAAAAAAAAAAAAAAAAAAAAGGGAGGGGGGAGACCTTTGGCAACTTTGAGGCAGCTTCAGCATAGTCTAGTGGTAGGGGGTGACTCGAGGAAGTGTTTTGTTTCTTGAATCTTGAATTCAGTGTGCTTGTTGACTGGACTGTGTTGGGTAATGCTTTCCCCAGACAGCCAGCCATCTGCGCAGGGGAAGTTCACAGCACACACCCGGGGCTTGTTACCACAATGTGGTGCTTCATTACTGAGCCTTTGCTTGAATGCCTGAGCCACTAGGTTCCTGTGCCCTCTGCCCCACATTGGATTACAAGCTGCCCCAATGCTGGAGCCATTCCCACTCCGGCTGGGGCAGACACGAGAGCAGAAACCCTGCAGCAGGTGCTGATGCTTTGGATGTCCTTTTGTGCAGGCTTCCCTACCCGCTCCCTCAGTGCCCCCCCATCCCTGCTGCCCCGTGTTCCCAATTCTTGAAATAGTTCTCAGGCTGCTGCAAATACTGATGCACTGTCTTTGGCATTAAAAAAAAAAAAAAAAGCCCATTCAACAGGTTCCCCCAGGGAGAAATGTGAAATCACTGAGCTCAAATCTTAGTTGCCTTTCAAAAGTCTGTGTGCAGTGAGTCTATTTTGGCTTATTTTTAGCTGAAGCCAGTTATATAATGGCATCAGTTTTCTTCATTTTCAAACTCCTTGTAAGTAACTCTGTGGTATTTCAGCTTTGTAAGGACATAGTAAAGAGCTTGGATTCTATCTATTGAGTCTTACTTACTTTGTTCACATAAATTGACCTGGTGAAGCAAGTCGTATGCAAAATAGGGTTCTGAAGTTGAATTTTTTTGAGAAATGGACATTTTTTGTCCTCACTCGCTACTGTTAACAAAGTCATTTCATTCCTGTACCCCCAACTCCTTTTTCATTTTAAAAGTCATCTTTGGAAGCTGTCTTTCCCAGCGCCTCATTGTTCATGAATTATATTGTGAATCCATTTGGACACCGACCAGGAACTTGCTATAATTGCTCACATGCAAGTAAAAGCTTTCTCTGTGTATTAATTAGTTGATACAAGGGATTAAGATGATTACATGAAAGGCATTGCTGCTTTCCTCTGAATAGTTAGACCAAGGTAGGTGCCAAGGCATCATTTGATCCCATTTGCTCAGCATGTTCCCTTGATAAAGGCACAGAATTTGAACAGTGAGGTTTCCTGAGGCAGCAGAATATGGGGATCATTTGGATTCACTGTTTCTGTTGATGTGAAATGTGGGATATTAATCAAGGCTAATTACATGCACTAGGTCTGGAACAAACTGAAGGCCAGTTCAGGGCATGGTTCTCCGTGTAATTACGGACTTTAAGGTACCAGCGTAATTACTAGAAATTAGAGGTCCTTCCTTTATGGGCCTTTCCTCTCAGAAAGTGAAAACCGTTTCTTTAGCCATGAGGAGGTAGCTTTCTGCTCAGAGTTTGTGTTAAACTGATAAAACCAACTTTTAAATAGGTCTTGATTATGTTACGTTGAGTTTCTGGAGTTAGGGCAAGAATCCAGGTAATTCTGGCCTGTTTTTCTCCCTGTCAGAGATCTCTTAATGTTTGAATTCAATGTGAGAAGTAGTACATACTTGGTTAGGGAGGAGGTTTTAATAGCTGATTGTCCTTCTGTAGCAGACCATTTCCTCTAGTATTGTATTCTTTGATAAAGGTCCTCAGCAATGCTTTCTGTTTATAAGTTTAATACCACTTTTTACTTAAACAGTAGCAATTAGTCACTTCATAAATGAATAAGTCTGTGAGAGTGCAGCTGTCCCCTTTTTGGGTTTTTGGGGGTGGGGTGGGGAAGGTGTTTGGAGGTGCCTAGCATTGTGAAGGCTCTACCTACAGGGCTGGAACATCCACCATTGGAGACCATTTCAAGGAAGTGCAGGCTCACCTCCAGTGTGGCAAACTCTGAAGGCCAGAGTTGTGTTCCCTGGGATCCCTAGCAGTTAGGGCGTAGGAACATGGCCCGTGCTTACAATCTGATGCCTCTACCAGGACTTGGAGTCTAGGGAAAGGGACCGAAGAATCATGGATGTTTGTGAGCCCCCTCCCTTGGCACTGGCCTTCAGGGTCTGCTGATGGGGAGTAGGAGTGGCCGTGGCACCTGGAGTCCAGCAGCTCAGACAGGATGCAGGAGTGCCCAGAGCTGTTAGCTTCCGTGGCTGCCTTCCTAGTTTGAGAGTCTATTTTCTTTTCGTTTTTTTTTTCTTTTAAAAAAATGTTTATTTTTAGAGAGAAAGGGAGGGAATGCCAGCAGAGGAGGGGTAGAGAGAGAACACGAGAGAACCCCAAGCAGCTTCCACGCTCCGTGTGAGCCCAGCACGGCTCAATCTCACGAACCAACCATGAGATCATGACCTGAGCTGAAATCAAGAGTTGGAAACTTAACTGACTAGATCACCCAGGTACCCCAAAAAAGTCCATTTTCTTCCAGGAGATATCATTTCTGCTTAAGTTCACTAGAGTTGGCTTCTGTTCTGACTGTATGCCCATCTTGGAGTTATTAATATGCTAACTATAGATGTAATTATGTATATATGTGTAGAGATATGGGTGCTGCTATAAAATATGTGCACCCTACATATGTATATGTGCATGCGTTTGTTAGGAGCTGAGGGAGAGGATTTGGTCTCCAGACTGAAAAGAATTAAAATAGGAGAAACTAGTGATAAGTCACATTTTTGGCTGTCCTGACATTGTACTTTGTAAGGACTCTCAGCACCAGTTACCATCAGAGATGTGCTGAATCTAGAAGCTGAGATAGATTTGTAAAGATATACAGGACTTGTAATAATTTTATGGAACTTACGGAACTTAAGTTTTCTTTTGCAGAAAAGATAGACTTCATATCATCAAGTTTTTAAACATTTGTCAAGAGTTGGATTTCATCACAAGTGTCAAACTAGCGAACTCTTGTCTTATTTATCTTGGCACTTCTGATTCTTTCACATGTTGTAATTTAGGTGTTTTGGTCCGGGGCAACCTTGTTCAGAGGCACTTGGCCATGTTCATGACCTGAGTCTGAGGATGGGCAGCAGCAGAAGCAGTGATGGCATCTCTAAGCTGAGGCAGTGAAGGACTGTAGCCTGTGGTTTCCTTCTTTCCTTAGTTCTTACCCTGTAACTGTTTTCAGTGCAGTGCTGCTTGTGGACATTATTCCACCAGGCCGTCCCCTTCGCCACCTGTGTCAGGGTCCCTCGGTAGGACTTTGTGGGCTTTGCCCCAGCCAGCTGCCTCCTACCTGCCTTTTCTGGCTCACCCATGGACTGTTCTCTCCTTGTGATCTCTGGCTCTCCTCTTTGTCTCTTGCACTTTTCTCCCACTCCTCCACAGGAAGGTGGATGTATATAGTGGTATTCATGGGTATGTATGTACATAGGCAAAGGGGTATGTGTATGTTTGTATAATGCTTGAATGTAAATGTTAGAAACAACAAAAACACTCTTCAGTCTCTACCATGCTGCCTTGCCTCGGAGCGCATACTTGGAGTACCCAGTGCCACACACCTTAATTTCCAGGGGTAGCCTCAAAACTGCACAGAGATCTCAACCTAGGTTTTCCCTTACCTGTTTTTCATGGAGCCTGGTTATTGGCATTTTAAGGTGAATAATGACTGTTACCCTTACGCGATCAAAGAATGCTTCTAGAACTCTGTGTGGGAATGTCGACCCTGTGTCTTCCCCTTTTTAGGAGCCTTGGGTGTCTTGGTTTCAGGCATCCCAGCTGGGGACGGGAGTGGGGTGCTTGGTTGCAAACTCCCTTTACCTGACATGGTGTTCTCTCACCTTTCCAGAACAGGCAGATGATTGTTCAGGTCCTAGGGCCTGAGCATGTGTACTTAGAGCAGAAGAGTAAGCCCAAGGTCATAGAAGTAAATGGCGGAAACACAAGAAGCCAGGGTTGTAAAGTTTTTTTTTCTTCTCTCATTATTCCCTGTAGGCTCCCCCATATATTCTTAAAAAAAAAAAAAAAACAACCTAATACACATTGTTTTCCTCCCCTGAATTTTTTAAGATTTATTTCCTCTTTGGCAGTGTAAGAAAGGAAGTGGAATTTGGCCTGTGGGGACTTCTTTGTACAGAATATCAGTGACGTCATGGAATGACCAGCGTCCTGCTTTTTATGAAAGGACACATGGCAGGTTGTGATACACATAGGACAGCCCTTTCTCACCCTGCCTACTTCAGATAACCCGTATCTTGTTTCAAGTTCTTTTAAACATTTTGTAAGAGTTCAAGTAGCCATCAAATAAAATTCTGTGTATTTTTAAAAATCAAGTATTAACAGATCAAATTCGAATGAGAACTTGCAAAGTGAAACTGTCGTAGGAAGTTTATTGTGGACACTAAATTTTTGGCTACCCTTATTCTCTAAGGATTAGCCAAGATTAACCAAGGGAATGACAATGGATTGCATTTAGGGAAGTACTTGGAAATATTTACTGCATAGTAAGAATAAGGAATTTGATCAATATTCTGTTCCTTAATACTTGGACACTTTCATAAACATAACTAGGAGATACCCAAAGCTTAAAACTCAAACAATATTGCAGGCAGTGTTTAGTGTCTTCTGCTTCCCTTATGGTTGATAAAAGTTGACTGATAGGATTTGAAAGGAAGCCAAGAGTCTATTTGATATGTGTGTGATGTCTTTAAAGCTGTGGTAATTTCGGGCTCTCCCTCTTGTGAACATCTGTGTATGCATGACAAGGAATGCAGCATTTAGGTATTTGCTTATTACATGTTTTAAAGTGTCATTAACAAAAGTGTTGGAGATGACAGCTATGTTTCGTTTTGCCTTTTTTTTTTTTTTTAAGCTAAACTATTTTATTGTGTTTTATGGCAAGCTGCTTTTAGTAAGCTGGAAACCATCTCCACTGACCTCGCCTTTTCCTTTACGTTTGAACTTTCCTGGCAGAAATGGCTTGTCGATAGAGTCCGAGCTAGTTCATTCCCTTTGTGTGCAGAGAATTAGACACATGAATGCCACAAATTAATCAAATGTAAGTCTAGAATAGAAGGCTCTCACCCAGTAACATGACTGTGAAAGCCGCTTTGAATAAGGGGGAAAGGACCCATCAAATATACATGAAAAATAGTGAGTTTATGAAGGCCCAGGGATTGTTGGGCTTGACTAGACCTGCATGCCACCACTCAGGGGGGGCAGGAGCAGAGGGTGGGAGTGAGGGGACCACCAGCCCTGAGGTAGGGTTTTCTTTTTTAAATGATCTTCTTCCATTGAGAGAAGCTTCTGGGAATATCAATGAGCCCCTTGCTGAGACAGGGTTGGAGGTCAGAGTGCAGGGCCAGCTGCCAGCCTTCCTGAGGGACAATAGCAAAGCCCTTCTGTACATACGACAAAAGGATATTTCCAAACAGTGGTTTTAGACAGTGAATGAAACAGCAGTTAAATTAAAATATGCAGCATCATGTAAAATGAACCTTTTCGCCCACCTCCTCTTTTTCTTAGAGTTGAAAGTTGATTCTGCTCTTACTTTCCGATGTCCCCCAAATAGTTTAATGATTTAACTGCTTAGGCTATAAAAAGCATTTTGCCCCACACTTAGAAAAGAATGTGATAAAAGAAAGTTTCCTTTAGTTATTTTTCTGCTTAATTAGGACCTAGCTAATGTTTCTGTAAACTGGGAGAAAAATAACTGTGTCTAGATGGACATAAATTATATATTAGATGTAACAAGTTCTTTTGGGTAAATGATGAAAACATAATGTAGCAACATCGTAATGTGATTGAATTAAATGTGAATGCACAGGTATTATTGCCCAGAGAAACGTTAAAAATCAAAAGCTGAACTATGAAAATATTAATAAGAATTAACCAAGTATTTATGCTGAGATGCGCCAAATCTGGATTTGATATTAATGTAATTTATGTATACATAAACAGATGAAATGTGAGAAGTCCTGATATTAATGTAAAAACAAAATGAAAACTTGGCTTTTATGTCCCATTACATAGCTACATGTACTATTTTCCTGACTCTGTCTTGATAAAATTGAAAGTTATCCATAAAAATACTACTCTGTGGTCTTGCAGTCCCTGTTTTTTTGTTCCTAGTGTGGTTTAAATTTCATATTGTGTTTATTTTCTTTAAATTCTCTTCATCCTCACCCTGAAACCACAGAAGATTTTCAGTGGAAGGGAGAGGATTGTATCACACTTCCTGGTTGGTGCCAATTAGTTCCAGTGTGGACTCTGTGGCTTTCTGCTGGAATTATACCATAGTATTGGTCTTCATGTTGGCCAGAACAGTCTCAGTTTTCCATCTTCTACCACCACAGCCCTGAAAAAGGTCATATATAACTTACCCAGTGGCCAAGCACACATGCTGGGGGATGGTGTGTGTGGTTTCTTGGGAGGATGATGAAGAGTAGCAAGTGTGGGCTTTTTAGGATCCATCCTTACAGTCATTATCCAACTCCTCCAGCCAGAGATCCGATTCTTAGATCCGATGGTGAGAGGAAATGCATGCTAGATTCTTATCATGCATCCTTAGCTCATTAACAATGCTAAACCTGATAAAGGACCCTTGAAAAGAAGGGAAGAGGGTAAGCATAAAGGCAAAAGGCCCTACACAGAGCTGCCCAAGTCATTACTGAGGGTACTGTCACAAGACTTGGGTCACACTACCATCTGATGAAGAGTAGCAGATCAGAAAATGAATAGCAAATCAAATAAGAGTATCTGAGCTGTGATTTGAGCCTACCTTCTTTAATACATCTTTCTTTTAAACATCTTCAATGTTTGACAGACATTCCTGGGGTGCCTACAGTATACCTTTGGGAGTACAACATGGCTTATAGCCTAATAATAGAAGTGGGACAAATAGACTATCATTCATTAAAAGCAGGACTAATATAATTACTACCACCAAATATATATATCACATGCTGTTGGGATTTAAATAAAGAGGAGGTCTCATGTGGGGAAGTTGGGACAGATTTCTTAGCAGCAGTGGGTATGAAATGTTAGCATTTTGAAATTCAGAATGGAGGGAAGATGAGCCAAGACAGAGCCATACTTTATCAGACGAATTTTCCTGGGTCATCATATCATCTGGAAAAAATTTTATGCAGGACACTTGGGCAAATGGAGCCAGCTGCTCAAGGCTGAGAAGCAGCAGGTCCTGCTAAGTGTTGCTCTCCCACCCCCATCTACAGAGATTTAATCCTTTGGGAACACAGTGGTTGAGATTTTCTGACTAGTGGGTGATGGAGGTAAACAGTGGCCCATTGAGGAAGTGCTCCGACAATAGACTGAGAGCTGTTTGCACCAGGGTTGGAGGTTTGAGAATTACTCTTTAGAAAGAGTATCCTGTAGGGAGACACCAGACATAGGAAAACCCTCCTTATGAGGCCACTGCAGTAGAACAAGATGAAGGGATGTGAGTTTGGATACAAGTGAGAAAGGAGAGGAAAGCAGGTATTCCAGGACTTGGAAGAGGAGGCATCTGGCCGTGGACAGGGCCACAGAAGGAGCAGGTGGTGACATCCACATTTTAAGGATGGAGTTGGGGATGGGGATGTTAGGTGAAAATCAGACTTTATTTTGGACAGAAAGCCGTTTCTCCAAAGGACCCTAAATCTGTTTTTCTCACAAGGAGTTGGGTGTACGTTTTTACGAGCACATTTGTGTCCGTCTTGTGACCTCATCACACAGTTTGCAGAGCCAGAGGGAGGATTAATTTCCTATCCCACCCGCTTTCTTGTTGGTTTGTGAATCCACTGAAAATGAAGCTTCTCTCCTCACATTTTACAACTCAGTCAGCCCAGTAATTTAATGCTGGTTCTTCCAATATAAATATTACATTATGAGTATAATTTCCCATTATTACCACAAGAAATTATCTGGATGCTAAGAATAATTCGGCTTTATAAGGTCATATACTAGTGTATTCCTTCCAAACCAAAACATAAAAAATAAAAAGGGAAGCTTTTCTTTCCATTTTATTTCTTGTACCAGATTAACAGTTTCTTGATGGAAGAGTCAGCCTTTTGCACGGCATGTACTCACCAAAGGTTGTTGTCACTGTGGTCCAGTGAGTTTAGGTTTGGAAAATGTTTTTTTACTGTTTTACTGTTGGTTTAAAAAAAAAATACTGTTGTTCATTTGCTTCCTATAGAATCTGTTCATTACTTTAAGTCTAATTTCAGTTTGTTATCGACAGCACCAGAACACACCATTTGGACTGTATTCCAATTTTGATTCCAAGTCAAAATCTGTTATGGAAATACTGTGTGTGTGTGTGTGTGTGTATGCAAGCACATGCAGAGACAAAGGCACACAGTAACACACACATGCAATGACATATAGAGACCTAGCAAGAGACACAGGGACTGACACAGAGACAGAGATACAGAGAGAGATGCACAGAGACAGAGACACAGAGAGAGACCTACACACAAAACAGACACGCAGAGACAAACATAGAGACACAGGAACACAGAGCTAGAGAGACACACAAACACAGAGACAGACAGACATACACACACAGAGATAGAGTCCCCGCTCACATACACGGAGACTGAGAAAGACACATACACAGACACTCAGACCGAGAGAGACACACACACACAGTCAGAGAGACACGGAAACAGGGTGATACTCAGGGAGACAGACAGACAGACAGACAGGGAGAGAGACACAGACACACACAGAGACAGAGGGACAGACAGAGACACACACACAGAGACACCACACAGGGAGACAGTGAGAGAGAAAGAGACACACACCCACACACACACACACACACACACACACACAGATAGACACCCACAGAGACAGAGAGACAGGGTGGAAGGAAAGAGCTCGACAGAATGATAAATGAAAATCTACAAAGACGGCTTTGTTTCACTGGTATTAATTTGGTAAATTATCCATAATTTATTAGCACTTGTAAACATTGTGGCAATTTTTTTTTTTTTTGCCTTGTCAGTAATGAATTGCTCCATCATTAATTTTGTCAAGGGATCAAGAAGCAACACTGCTGAGCTCGAGGAAACTAGCCGCAGTGGTTAGGTCTCAAGTGCCCGTGTGGTTCATGTAACTCAGCAGTGAGTCCCTAGGACTGTTTCCTGACCTGGGGGAACCTTCCTCATCGCTGGCCAGGCCGCAGCCACTGTGGACAGCAAGCTACCCTGACCTGGGTGCGAAGGAGCATGCTCGGTCCAGACATCTGGAGTTCCTTGTATTTTGCTTTGCCGCCATTCTGAACCTCCTGAGGTAAAGCTTTATCCTGGGGAGAGGTCTGGCTGAGGTATTAGTATATATTTATATATCTTTAGTTATTTCTAAGTTTATTTTGAAGCAGTTGCAAATTTCTAAAGTTGGTTGAAGTAAAGATTATAAAAGAGTTCAGAAATTTAGAAGAGAATATTATGGAGAACTTGGTGGAGGAATCCAGAACTTCTATGTACGCATTAAGTATGACTTCAGGTTTCCTGGTAGCTGTGGGAAAAGAGAACACCTGATCATTGACATAGTTGTCCTTTTCTCAAGACCAAAAGGTCTTTGTCACATGGCTCCTAATATAAATGGGATCCGGTAGGATAGTAGAGCTTATTGGGAGTCTTGTAAAGTATCTTTTATGCCTCTTTCTTATTAACGACCCTCTACAATTTGGAATTAAAATAATTTAGAGAAGATATTGGATCTTAATTGGGTTATCTAGTCTTAGACAGAGTTTAGGGAAGCTGGATGAGTGAACAGGGACTCTGTCCCGTGCACTGCCTCCATTTATTTTCTGATGCTTCACCTGTTGTTCATGGGAGTAGTTAATAGGCAGTTATGTCATCCTAGGGTTTAAAGCTTTAATCTCTGTTGGTTGAAGAAAGGGCACACAATTTTAGGAACCTAAATATAGATATAGAGCCCCCCCCCCACCACGTAACTACAGACCTGAGGACTAGCCTCCAGTGATGGCTGACTCGGCTGCACATAAAAGATTGTTCTTTCAGGGAGCCTGGCTTCAGGAGCTGGCTAAGCCAGAGCTGTTCGGGTGGCTGAGGGCCATCCCTGCATCTTATATGGAGAATGGCTGGGGGCCAGGGCAGGAGCGGAGCCTGATTCGAATCCAGCCCCTGTTTTGACAGGTAGCGAATCTGATATGCAAGGGCACTAGGCCACACATCCGTGTCACCCATGCAGGTAGGAGCATACAACTGGAATGTGTAAAAATAGATAGCTTGACCTCTTTGTGGCCAGCCACATTTGAGCTACCTTCAGAACAGCAGGTGGGAGGTGACTCAAGTCGTTGAGTGGAAAGAAGGATCACTGGGTAATGTTAAAAGTGTGAGTATTTGATTAATCAAAACATAAGAACAGTGCTTTCACTTATATCTTTCTTTATAAAGAAGCAAACTTACCAGCTTTTTATGCTGGAGACTATATAGTAAGTAAACAGAAGAGGTAATTTCTTGCTTAAGGAATCAGGTAACCATTTCTTCTCCCTGTCGCTCTCTACTTTTATTACTTGAAAAGCTTTTATTTGCCTGTTATTTTTAACAGTATAGCCAATGACTATATTTAAGTAAAACTTAAAAATCTTTGGTATATTGGCTGGTAACCATTATGTAAAATTAGAAGTTGAAAGTAATTCATTCTTTTTTCAATGTAAAAGTGATCTTTTAAAAATAAACTTTCAGCATAAGACACTTGAATTTTCAGTGTTGAAGCATTTGAGAAAATAGAGTATCTAGTTTTATATAACTACTCTAATACTCAGAATGCCAAAGTGTTTTACAGTAACACGTTTGAGATAGGATCCAACACGAATATATTATCCTCACAGCGAGTCTGTTCCTTTAGTCAATTTAAGAACACATATTAAGCAAAGCAATATATATGCACAGTCCTTGTTTCAAAGTATATTCATGTTCTCATATTGGGGGGGAAAAAGCATTCAGAAAGAAGCCTTTTTTAAAGCACATAAACTCCCTAAAGAATAATTGCTCTTTGGAGGCATCAATGTATATTTCAATATTTATCTTTGCAGAGTGGTACATTTCTATTTTCTTTCAGTAAGTTCACTGCTGCATCAGGATGGCTACAGGAGGACTCCTTCCAGCGATGTAATGAATGACCTTTAAACAGCTTGATTTGATACCATATTTTCCTTCAGAGAAAATCTAAATATTCTTAGGATTTGTGCATATTATTTAAAATTGATTCTTGGAGTGAAGTGAACTTAAACAAATGTAATCTTGCCTTTGATTGAATTTAGAGTTAGCATTCTGTCATGAATTACATTGTGGGAGAAAGAAAAAATGTGAGGTAGGGGACCTCTAGAGAGTGCTCTGTATAAACATTGTTGTCAAGAGCAATCCTGTTACTCTGTCAGTAAACACTCCGTGCTTGTTACACGCCTACCACCTATGTGAGAGTTGAGACCTTTTAAGAAGAGTCACAGTAAAGGATCAGAAAATAAATTCTCAGCAGAAGTCACTGAAGAAGTCTTCTGGAGAAAGCGGAACTGAGCATGACTGGTGACAAAATGTGAGAAATGTCAGAGAGGAGGGTGGCCCAGTGGGGGCCAGGGACAAGGCCTGCAGCTCTGGGAGTTCTCTGGTCCAGTGCTGGCCATTCGTGATCCCTGTGATTCAGTGAACCTCTGTCTGTGTCAACTCCTTCAACTGTTAAGTTTATCCCTAACCTCTTTTCTTTCCATTCTGCCCTTTAAGTGCCCATTTGGCTCTATAATTTTCATCGTGGCTACTTCCAATATTTTGCTTTCACATAAAGGTGTCAGAACATGTACAAGGGGGAAAAAATCTCATATCTACCAACTTTTTTGTGTTCTCTTTCCTTAGATTCAACCTTGATTCTTCTTCATAAATATTTCCCATTTAGAAAGTAATGACATCAAGGGAAAACTATACCCTTCTACATATGCGGCTTTCATTGTTGCATAATAAGAGAGTCTAAATTGGATGGTTCTCATAAATGAAAGGACAAAAAGTAAGTTAGTCAAGACATAATTAGGTCATAGAATTTGACCATTGTGACTTAACCTTCCCTTTGTCCTTATCTGCTAAAGCTTTGGCCTTAATATGGACAAAAAGCAATTTAAATCTCTTCCCATTCCTATCCTTTTTCTTAGAGCAGCTTCAAATCTAAACCTCTAATAAAGAAAGGGATAATAAAATAGCACAGAAAATATAATGGGAATTATATTGACTCTCATAGAAGTTTTGGAAGAGAAATACATTCTCTTCCCTCAGCTCTGTAATAACATAATCATGGTTAGATTTCTACTTTGCTAGACTCAGAACTATTTGGAAATCTTCAATGAATATAATCAGGTAGTAAGCATTTAAAAATGACAATTTCCTGAAATCCAGGAAATTATTTGCTTAGTGTAAAATGCAAAAGAGAAAGGAAAAAGGAATAAAAGTTGGTTATATGTATATTTTAAACAGCATAGTCCATGTATGATGGAGTTCAGGAATGGGGGCGTTGAGATCTATTAGCCTTATCTTTGCATCTTGCAGTGTAAACTTGGGCAGGTCACTGAATCTCTTTAGGGCTCACGTTTTTTTTAATCACAAAACAATGAGAACAGCAAGCATTTATATTGACCATATCTCAGGCACCTTATATTCTAAACACCTTCTATTTGATCATGTAATTCCTCCAGGAACACTGTAGAGTAGGTACTATCATATCAATTGCAGTTTCGTTCTTGCTTTATGTTGCACACCATCTCAATGAATATTTGAACCTGAATTTCCTTGACTGGAAATCTATGTTAGGAACCACTGTGTTTGATTGCCTTGTTACTAGATCATTATTATAAGAAGCCAGATATTTCATTTACCTGAAGGTGAACACATATCTAAACCACGTATAGTAGTAACAAAACTTTGATATGCAAACTATTTTGTTTTTAAAAGAACTCGGAGAACAATCATTTATTGTTTAATTTGTTAGGCAAAAGATTTCATATCAGGAGAAGTTCTTTTCTTCATCCCCATTGTGCAGAGGAGAACCGCAGCACACAGAGAGAAGTCCGAGCAGAATATAGGGGGAATTTCACAACTCACCAGGACTGAATTCACTTCTGTGTGTGTCAGTTGACAAATAGCATGATTCAGATATGAGAAAGCAAAGTAACTAGTGTCACATTACCCTAGGCAGCACAGCTTCTGAATTCCTATCGGATCGGCCACTGGCCTGCATTATTCTTGAGATGCACTTGGTCCAGATTCATGCTGGGATGTGCGCCACCTGACCTTCATCCTTCCCTCTTCTACCCCTTCTCCTCTGACAGACATTACTGGGCACCTACCACATCCCAGTCACTGTGCTAGGGACCAGGGCTAAAATGTGACCACAAACCTGGCTGCTACCCTCATGTGGCTGACTGGTTCATAGGGAAGTAGACATTATGGAAATCATCACATAAATTATAGGTATACCGAGATTAAGAAAGGAAAGAAAGGTAGCTGATGATGGGGTTGGGGTGAGGGGTTTGGGACAGGAGCCTTGAGGTTTGGGCTCAAACAGTCAGTTAATTTCTTCATGTGTTACCACCTTGATGAGGCCCGTCTCCCACACAGTAGATAATTTAAGGTTGATGAGATGTGCTGAATAGGTTTAAATAAGATCAAAATTTTGATCAAAAAATGTCTTCCTGTGGATTTTTATCAGTGGGATGTGAAGTGGAGTGATGAATTGACTTTGGTTCAGGTAACTTCCTCTTGCTACAGACCACTGGGTTTGAGAAATTTATTTAAGGCTGTTCTGGGCAAGGGAACAGAATTCCAGGTTGAATGATAGAAAATGTGAATTTTATTTTTTGCTCTGTCACCACATAACTTGTGTGGTCTTTTGCTAAAAATCCATAGGACTCTTGTGACAATTAAGAAAGGTATACATAGAGTTGATCCAGTGCCTGGTTCAATTTACTTCTTGTAACTAGTCGGTGTGGGAGAAACCAAGGTGGATAAGACACTGTGCATACAAGGTTTTGATAAACATAGAATGTTTATCCACAAAAAGGGCAGTTTGTGATGTGTGTGGGCCAGAGAGGGGCTATTGGGTTGACTTACTAAATAGGCAGTAAGTAGGGTAGAAGTTCAAGAAGGGACTATTCTAGAGGAGAATAGAGGCATGGGGAAGAAAGAACATAAATGTGTCTAGTAGCAAGATGGAGTTGTTTGATTTCCTGAATGGTGATCTTTATAGGGGGGGTTCGCTGGTAAGCTGGATGGTGACAGTGAACCCTGTACCCCAAAGGAAGCTTTCTTTCCTTTCCCAGCCTCCTGAATGGAAGATGAGAAATGCTGGGAAAGAAAGCTATTGTTTCTCTATTCTTGACATGGAGCTTTGCACTATATTGGTATCTTATGAATAAGTTCCTTTCCATTTTTTTAAGCTTGAGATTTCTTTAGGAGTTCTTGTAAGATCAGATGAGTTGTACATATTCCCATTATAGAATATGTGTATCTCACATCTAACTTGAAGCTATTAGCCATTCTTGCATTCCTTCCTTCTGTCGTGGGTTAAACTGATGTGGTCAGCACTTACCTTATACAGCAGTATTTAACATTGAGTTTAAGATGTTTAGGTAAGAGGTAAACCAGTAAAAATTTAAACTGATGACTTTAAGCCTCAATTGCTGTAGAATAAAATAACGACTTTAAATCTGTTGAAAATATGAGACAATCTCCACTTGTCTTGCATGCACAAAACGACCTATAATCATGGACATAAAGGCACTAGGAAAACGTTGAACATTGGTAACTGCACAAACAGGATTACAAAGCTGCACATTGACTGACCGAACAGATTAATGGGCGATGTATATCTGCCTATCTCAAGGTTCGGAAGGTGTACCAGAGCAAGATAATGAAATTGCCTGTCAGGTAATCTGATTTGAGAATTCCAGTCATCTGTGAACTGGTGTGTCGGCTAATAAGCCAATAGTTTGCCAAGACTCATTATTTTTAAAGCTGCTCTACACTGTACATCTGTCTCTGCAGGATATGTTAGACAAAGCGTCCTGCCCCGAGCAAGAGGTAGGGGACGCAGAAGAGGGCCCAAGTGACAGAGAATGACTGAGGCCCAGCACCACCCTGAGCTGAACGTTTGTCGGTTGTCGAGAGCTCAGCTAGAGGAATCCACAACTGCCCCGCAAACGGAGAGGTGACCCCCCCGCCTCCTGGCTGGCACACGCTGCTGCTGGAGAACTGAACAGCAAGTGTCCCTTCAAGGGTGTGTGGGGTGTAGGCGTTTGAATCTTGGCCTTGGCGAATAACAGCATTTGGGTCTTGACCAAGATAGCTAATTTTTCTGAAACTCCGTTTTCCTACTTGCAACATGTAGATAATAGTGCCTAGCTCATGCGTTGTTGGAATTAAAACTCATCTCCCAGTATTGGGCACATGATAATTGGGAGGCATAATCAAAGGATTAAATAAATTGAGGACTCTGTGCACATCATTGATGTTTTTCTGTGCCTATCAATTAGTTTCTTCCCACTACCTTTTTTTCTGAAATGATGGTAATTGTTCCCCTCTCTTCCACTTAATGTTTTTATGAGGATAAATAGAGAAACCTCACAATTACTTACCATTAGTATGTTTTTGTTTTATTAGGATTTTACATGTATTATTCAAATCTTAATTGTTCCCATATCAGTGACACAGAAAAATCGCCAGCAATAATACTTCTTTTATTTTGGGTACAAGATTCAACTGGAACATCAAAATGGGAGGATTCTAAAAACGATGCTCAAAGCTTTAATTATTTCTCTTTCTAATACAAATGAGATGCATCTTTTAATATACATCTGTTTATATTCTGGAGTAATTAATTTCTCCCTTTTGTAATTTGTTAACCTTGAAATATTTTATAAGAAAAAAACCGAAATGCCTCAGTAAATGAGTGGTTATTGTCAGGACCACTTTAAACAGTGCTAACAAATTATAGGGTGACCAGCTGGCTTTCTAGACATGAATTGCAGCTTGCCTTTTCTTTGAAATAACTCTTTATTCTGCATACAGAGTTCATTATAAAATTATTCTACCTTTTTAAAGGAATTATTTCTGATCACTTGTGTGTGTGTGTGTGTGTTTTAACAAAGTATCAGAGGAGATATTTTCACATCCAAGATAAAATAGCAGTTAGGAAAAATCCCTGCAAAGATGGACAGAAAACACAATAATGTGTAGAAGAACCTTGTGGGTGTAGGATTGTTTGTTTTTATTAAAAAAGCACTTTAAATGACTTTTCACCGACTATGAAGAATTACTCCCACAGAATGGTTGTAATGTATATATAATTTAGAAAAAACTTTAATATTTAGTATACTTCATTTAGTAAAAGGAAAACCATCAAAATCAACTTCTCATCTCTGTTACATATTTAGAGAAATCTGTAGAATTCTGCTGAATGTCACAGAAAATAAATTAATGTCAGTAGCAATGGCCACAATGGATAGTGTCCTGCCAGGTAATTGCTCTACCACTAGGAGAAGGCAGTCTATGTTAGGCCAACAAGAACTTTTGTTCAAGGTCAAGGTCTCCTCTGAATGTTAAAACTACTGTACCTTGGGGAGATATGAAATGGAGACAGTTTCTTCCCTTTAAGGATATAAAATCTAATGGATGAGTTTACATTCTCTGGGGTTACTATGGAGGTGACCTTTTGGAGCAGATGACAGTCATCAAGCTTAGAAAGCGGGAGACAGCAGGGCATTGGTGAAGTAGCGATGCCATCCTTCCTGGCTTCCATCTGTGCCTTCCTGTGTCAGAGCGTCGTCTTCCCTGAGGCTACAGCTGGACCCCTGGTGATTGCAGAGCCAGCACTTCCTGCTCAGCCCATCCTGGCGCTGGCTGTGCCTGCCCACAGATTAATAAGGTCCCTGGGGAAACCAGGGACATGTCTTAAGTTTCAGGGTATTAGTTGGATCAGTGACAATTCTTTTCCTTTCCTGATCACTCCTTTCTTGGAGTATTTATAGTGCCTTGTGGTCAGGATTTCCCCTCTGGAGGGTGATTTATATGTAAAACTTAATTCCTTAGAGGAGAGCTGTAATAAAATAACTGGTTGCACTTATTTATCCTTTCATACTTTACAAAGTGCCCTCACACGCATTGTCTTTCACACCCCAAACTAACTCTCAGAGGGAAATTATTACCACCTTCATGTTATATCTTCAAGAAATTGTTGCTAAAAGGGATAGAGTCAGAAACTGGACCCTGAACTGCTTTTCCAAAATATGGGTTAGTCTTTTTCACTTCACCCTCTATAGATAGTTATCTAAAATATCTGGTGCATGTGGACAACACCAAAACATACCTTATTAAAAATAGAAACACTACTGGATATTAACCGAAAGAAAACAAAAACACTAATTTGAAAAGATACCTGCATCCCTCTGTTTGTTGCGGCGTTAGTTACAATAGGCAGGATAGGGAAGCCGCCCGAGTGCCCATCCATGCATGGGTGGTACATGGAGGTACGGTGTGCATGGAAAAGAAGGACAAGGAGGATACGGTGTTCGTATGGAATATTACTTGGCCATAAAAAATAACATCTTGTCAAATGTGACAACATGGATGGACCTAAAGGGTATTTTGCTAAATAAGTCAAACAGAAATACAAATACCATGATTTCACTTAGAAGTGGAATATAAAAAAAACAACAAATGAACAAACAAAACTGACTCTTGTTTTGGGTTTTAAAAATCATTATCACCTTGGCTTTTTTAAAATAGTGTTTAATGGAAAGAACTGCATGAAGCCCATTTATATGAATGGTTTTTGGCCCGATCTAACTTGAGTCACTAGCATTGCTAACGGTGCCTGATCCTAAGGAAACTCTAGAGGCAGTTTCATCCCTGGAAGAATGGTTGATAGTAGGTCTGGGAGCCAGCACTCGGAGCTGGGTCTGTTACTTCCCAGCTTTCTTTTCTCAGGAGCTACTTAGTCTTTTTCTGCCTCAACTTCTTCCCCTTCAGTGGGGAAGATAATAGTGCTTCCCTTCTGGGTTGCTTACAGATCAAATTCTTTAACACATGCCTACAACAATGCCTGCCTCATAATCAGCCTTCAGTTAATATTGGCAGTTATTATAATCTCTCACAGTATCATTACTGTAGTTTTTTCCCCTTGTATTTTTGCTACTGTCACTTACCATAAAGCTGGCAAGAGGAAACCTCTTGGGCGTTTCCCCATTTTTTTCCCCAACAGAACTTACCAAAGACCATGAGACCAACAGTCAGTGTTAGGGTCACAGTGAGTGGCCAGGATTGCATATGTCTGTTAGAGCCATAGTAAAAACAGTTATTTTTTTATATTAGATGTATTTGGCAGTATTAAAAAAAAAAAGGTCTCAATTTGGAAAATCAACAATATGGAATAACCGTGTATGGTGACAGATTACCACACTTAGGATGGTGAGCATTTCATAATGTGGATAAATGCCAATCACTGTATGCACACCTGAAACAAATATAATGTATGTCAACTATACCTGAATTATAAATAAAAAGATATTAAAGAGATTGGCACAAAAGTACACTTTTGGCTGAATATGTTGGTCACAGGGGGAGTAGAAGGGATTCTTTCAGCTTTGTAAAATCCAGCAGTTTTTTTTTTTTTTTAAGTTTATTTATTTTGAGAGAACGAGAGAAAGAGTGAGCAAGAGTGCAAAAAAGGGACAGAGAAAGAGAGAGAATCCTAAGCAGGCTCTGCGCTGACAGTAAAGAGCCTGATGTAAGGCTCGATCCCGTGAATCTTGAAGACTGTGAAGTGAGCTGAGATCAAGAGTCAGATGCTTACCCGACTGAGTCGCCCAGACACCACAGCAGGCTTTTTTTTTGTTTTTTAAAGCTTGCGTGTTTGCCTGTAGCTCCTTTTCAGAGCTAAACGAATTACCATGTCTTAGAAGATTTATCAGTACACGTTTTGTTCAAATTAAGGAAATTTTAAAATTTCTTCTGATGGGATAGCAGAGGGAGGGAATGGATCCGTACTGCAGAAGAGTAAAGTGACCGTCGTCATTGCCACTTTGATAATCTTGTTTCGTAAGCATACCATTGGGTGGCCAACATGGAGATTTGTAGGGAGGGGTGAAAGATCAGGGGAGTCCCGGTCTCTAACTCCAGATCCAGGCGTGGGGTCTCTGCTCCTCTCTGCTGCTGCGCTCAGGGAGATCCTTAGAAGATCGGGCTCCAGTTTTCCTGCTGACCGAAGGGAAACAACTGAACATGTGCCAACGATAGAAGACTGTAGTGAGAATCCGATGAGTTACACATCACACTACTTTGAAAATCAAAGCATTTCAGAGGCGGCAGAGTGTAATGCTTTTGAGCAGCAGTTGGCAAACTGCACTTTATGGATTACTTGTGGCAGAGAGTGTGTGTTCGACACAGCTGGAAGTATTTACTTTGTGGCCCTTCAAAAAGACACCAAAAAGCCTGACAGACTCCTGGTTTGGAGCATGGACTCTAATGCCATTTGGCTTGGGTTTAAATCCTAGCTGTGCCATCGCCTGACCCTGTGGACTGGTGAATGAACCTTTTGTGTCTCGATCTCTTTACGGGTAACAAGAAGACGATGGTACCAATGGTATAGGATTCACAAGACTGTGAAACGCATTCATTCATATAATTATACACATGTAAAGCTCTTAGGACCTTGCCTGGCCCTTATTAAATGATACGTAAAGTTTCATTGATATTGTCAAAGTACTTTGTTAATGTAAGGTACTGTCGGGTTAAATGACAACTTTTATAGGATTCTAATTCTAGAACATTTGATATTTAAATCCTAAAACTTTAAAATTGCTAAACTGACAGTGACAGAAACTGACCATATTTTTCTTTGGACCCAGCAGGAATGCTGCCTAGAATACTATAGTATTCTCATGCCTGAGTACTGGTATGGCCCAGAAATGTTCTCAAACTATGGAAGTCACATTGCAGATTATGAATGGCACTTAAGGCAGCTTCAGCTGACCCTGGGCTCCCTTACGCTGGTGGACAACTTGCAGTAAAACTGCAAAGTTAGGTATTCTGTTTGGGTCAGCATCTAATAAAACACATTTTATTTCAAAATAGAAAATGGAGCAAAAATGACAAGTGCCTTATAATTAAGGTACATCAAATGCATTTTATTCTTTAGCTCTCATAGCACTACTGCAAGGTATGTGGATTTTTTCCCCCATTTGAGAACTGGAGGGAGACATTGAAGCCCAGACAGAAGAGCCACTTTGCCTAAAGTGTAGATGATAAGCATGTGTTCACTGTTGTCTACAGCACTGTCAAAGATGAATAAACTCCAGTTTCTGGGTTCACATCCCAGCACTGCCTCCTAATATGCGAGGAAACTCTGAAAAATAATGTAATGGTAACCACTTATTAAGTATCATTTAATTCAATGGTATTAAAAAAAAGTCCTAAATTCAGTTTTTAAAATATTTCTCTGTTACATTGATATTTCACGTCTGTGAGACTATTACCAAGAAGAGTTTGTGGAAGGACCAGCAGTTTTGTGTGCCTACCAGAAATCAGAGCACATCTAAAAACATCTCTGCATTTATTAGAACCATAGGAGAGCACTTGGCCTGTACCGAGAGTGATTTTAGAGTATTCTTTGCTAATGTCTTTTCTGCTCGAAGAAGACCCTGCAACAAGCAGTCCCCTACTCGAGTGCAGTGTGCCTTCTTAAGAATGTGTCTAAGAGCAGAAGTCTAAACGCTGAAAGGTAGACATGTACCTTAGAAGGACTGACTTCCGTTTCCAAAGAGACGTAAGTACTAAGCAATCCCTATTTACATTTGAGAAAGGCACAGTTTCTGCCTGTGTGGGGCAGCCCTGTGGATGGTGAGAATCGTGATCTAGAAAAGTGGCTGCTTGTTCCTCCTAGTGGGAGAGAAGAGGGCTCAGACTGGTCACACCTTTGTCTGCAAGGCCCACGCCACGGCAAGGAGTCTGCAGGACCACCGCTTTCTCTTACCTCCATGGGAAACCTGGGACCTATCCGGTTTCAGATGAGGTCTGAAAAGATCTAAGTATGCAGAAGACACTAAAAGATCTGGGTGCTCAGAGAAGATGAGCACGAAATAGGATACTTTAGGCCCATCTGTTCATGAAAACCTCAGTTTACTCTTAGGGACTCGATGCTTATTTGTTACTTTCCATCTGCTTAAGGAGTCTAGAAAGCTGCCTTGTATTAGCTCTGTGAGTTTGGCAATTATGACCGTCCATGTTCTCAACTATAAAATGTGGATAATTCTTGACTTTGTCTTAAAGACTTCGTGAAGATCAAATGAAATAATGTCTGTTTAATCTTAGTAGAAGGATTATGGCATGTAATTCTTTCCTGATTAATTACCAGGCAGATGGAGATTGCTAAGGTACCTATACACTTGAAAACCTCAGTGCTTTTGACCACTTTTAATTGTTAATGAAAAAGAAAATAAGCATTCCTGAAACTATCATGTAAACCAATTACCATTTGGGCTCAGTTTTTTTGTACTCTAAAAGGTATCCGTATTACTATTTTAGGAAACAAGGTTTTTGGCAAGCTTGAATGATTTTTTTTTTTTTTTTACTCTCCTTGAGTTTATTGTATAGAAAAACAGCCAGTCTGCAAAAAAGTGTTAGGCACAAGTATGCATGTTTTCCCATTCAGTATGTGAATTATGTCATTTTACTTAACTCAGCCACTGTCATGGAGATGTTTTATCTAATCTGAAGCAATTTCTCTCAAGGACATTTTGGCTGGATCTCTACTCGATTCCACTTTGCACTTTGCACTGTTGAACTTGGTGGAATACTTGTTTTTTTTACCACCACAATCCACTAAAACCAGTGCACTGTTGAGAGATCGCTTCATAAAGATGAGGAAATGGACAGGTGGACTCACATTTTGCACATCTGGTCCTAGAACAAAGGCCCGATTCAACAGATCCTCAGCCTCAGTGTCTTTACCTCTGCTAGAACTTCTGCTTACATCTTACAGTAGCTGTAAATCTCAGCCCTCGGTTATTTATGTGACAGTGTCTTAAAGCCCATGGTGTAACAGGAATCAAAGCAAGTATTTCCCAAATTACAAGCTTTACCTGTTGTCTTTTCAGAAATTTATTCTTCCCTACACACACACAGAAAATGGTCTGAAGGTGTATCTGCAACATTATTTAGGTTTAGATGTTGATCTTTTGAAAATAATAATTTTCTGTTAAGTGTGAGGCAAAATTGTAGGAAAAAAATACTATGATCATTAATGGTGGCATTGTGTATGTGATAGCCAATTTTCCCATACAGTCCAAGTGTGGGAAAAGAAGAGATTGTTTTAGAAGTCCATTGTTTCATAAAGTTTATGTTGGTTCTAAACTTCAAAGAATTAAATTAAAGAAAACATGGCTAGCTTTTTGCCCCAACTAAAATATTGAATTGCATTCTGAGATTTGAGTTTGGCTTTAATTTCAGCTATGTTAGCTATGTTTGTTTGGGTAGGATAGTTTCCCTCTGTATTCCTCATTTTCCTGATTGTAAAATCAACGTTTAGAGCCCTTGATTTTTGTGGCTCTGAACTTAGGCAACCATCATGGAATTTTATGGAGACTGTCTTAGGAACTTGCAGCCTACTATATAAATAATTAACCACTTTCTCTGTAATGGAATGCTGTTTTAGGGTATGATTTTTTGTTTGTTTGTTCATACAACAGTGATTCCATCTAAGCCAAAGCACTTACTTTAATAGTGGATTCTTTTCAACTATCCTACCAAAATTATATTACCATGAAATTTCTGGAGGGGAAAAAACCCCACAATTACACAGTCGCATCTTGTAATCATTCACAATTAGTACACATCATCAAAAAATGCTGTTTTTTTTTATGTCTAAAAATCACAGGCGACTTCATGTGAATATATAATCCATTTAATATGTTTTCTTTAATGTTCTGCAGCCAATTCAACCAAAAATGTTCTGCCAAGGGTAAACACTAATTCTGTATTTATTTCCACAGCATGCATTGGTTTCATGCGGTAGGCGTCTATTTCTTTGACCGACATCAATATCTTGCCCTAACATTTCATACTGTAAATGGAAATCCCCTGACCATGGGAGCTCTGTTGTGAGAAGGCTTAGGGGATGCTGTATGACCCCATCACACCTGTATCCTGGTCCAGAGATTTCTGTTTGAGGGAAGGGCCAATGTTACTGAAGGAAAACTGCACATCCATCTTGAGCCACCTTTAGAAAGTCAGATCTCTCATGAAGGTGGAGTATGAACTTTCAATTCTGGCATCACTGAGAAAGTGCCTTGCTCAAACAGCCTTCCTCTAGGGCCCTAAAGGAAGCTATATCTTCTTTGTTGTTGTTTTTTTTTTTTTTACTGCATTCCAATTTTAAGCCAGGCCAGTGTGGTACAGTATGTCCATGATCTATGTGTACAGTAGGAGAATGAAGCCACAGTAAGTAATACAAAAAGCCACTTCTTCAGAGGCTTGATTAAAACAATCCACTTGTAGTTGCTTGGTTGGCAGCTTGAGCTTGTCTCTGTGACTTCTTCTGTACCTCTTCCATCCATCATTGCAGAGAGCAAAGAAGGAGTATATATATAGTGCCTTGTGCTTGCTTAGGCCTTAGCAAATATCAATTCATCACCAACTTGACTTTGAAAGGGACCATTCATTGACATGTTAGAACATTACAATTTACCCAGTGTTCCCTGGTGCCAGACGAGTCACATGACCGGATCCAAAAACAAAAAAAAAAGTCCACAATATGTTCTTGGAGTTATTAATAAAAATAACTGCTGTTTGACAGGAAAGGTATCTGGCAGGTTTAAGATGCATGGCCACAGTATTATGTTTAAAAAAAAAAAAATCTTCCTACATCAGGTATGAGTGCGTGCGTGCATGCGTGTGTGTGTGTGTGTATGTTATGCACCAGAAAAATCTCCAACCCTGACAAGCCATTGATGAGGTGTTTTCAGTCTTCACTAGCTTCCTATTTCATTGCTCTGTCATTGAGCCCTTGTAATACTGCAATGAATAAATGTAATCAAAGCAATTGGCTGCCTGAGATCTTTTTTAATGCACTGCTTCGGACGCGATACATATGCCGTGCAAATAAATACAAAATTAGTGTTCCTGTTGGAAGCGTTTGGTGAGAATGAGTGATTTGTCTTGCTTATGAAAGGTGCATACATTTCCGCTCATAGTTGTTTATCAGCCGGCCTCTTTCTGCTTATGGATTCAGAGATGGAATTCATCATTTGTCAACGCACGAGCAGATGTGCTGGAGACGACCAGATTGATCCGTGAGGATGAGCAGAGCAGCCGTGCTAGTGCTAGAGGGCAGCCCCTACAAATTGTTATCTTTGAGACCATTGCCTACTAGTTCTTTTTCTCTGCTGTGGGATAGGAAGCAAGGCTGACTCTCTCTACTTGGTGCTTCCATATTTGAAAACATTGCCATTTGTGGAGAGTTTACTGGAAATGGAAAACCACCTCAGTCTTTCTGTGTAGTGAAATCTCCTGAAAATCCATTTGCCCAAAGGTCCACATTCTCTCTTTCATAATCGGTAAATACATTATGTTGAGTTTGAATTCAAAACAAACCACAAATGTCAGGATAGCAGAGGCATACTCTACTGTTTCAAACTCTTATGGACAGAATTTTGTCTTAGTTCATGGAAGTTCTTTCCTCAAGGACAGCATTAGGAGAGGCAAGAGAAAGTGTTTTACTCTGAGAAAACGAATGGCTTTTGAAAAGTTTGACTTGCTTTCAGTTCGTGCACAAGGCCTGTTGAAGCTGAGTTGATTACAGAGCCATCAAAGGGCCTTCTTGCCACCAAAACTCCTTTACACTTGTGTACTGTTGAAGATTATTGTCTGAGGCCAGCAGGTTGAAGAGCTGAAAACAAGCTGCTGAGGAGCTCCATGCGGCTTTCCAGCTGCAGGTTCCTGACCCTTGCCTGGAGTAATTAACTATCGAGGAGCCACATAGTCCACCACGGGCATCCGGGAGAGAAAATGCATCCTCCTTCTTAAGAAAGGCATGCAAGTGTAGAAGCAGAACTAGCTTACCCCTGCGACGGGGTTAGGACTGCCGTGCCAAAACCCAGGTGGCACTGAAATGTTTTCACTGTGCTTCTGTGGCCTCTGTTTCTCTCCTGCAGTCCCTCTGTGAATATTTTCCTTCGGGTGATTTCTTTTTAATCAGATAGGTAGAAAAACAATTTCATACTCAATATACCCAACGTATAAGACCATTGGAAATACTGCATGTGTTTTTGAAAATGTGGCCCATAACTCTGGACGCAGCTGGCTTACAGCCCATATTACTGAACCAACAAGGCCTTTGGCCAAGCCCTGATACCGTGGCAGGCAAGCAATTTTTGTGCAAGATGGCGCTTTATGAATTAAGGAAAGTAAAGGATCAATGTGTGTGACTTTTACTTCCTCAGTTAGCAGAGACCTGTCTAGGGTTTCAGCAGGGAGAGGAGAAAACACGTGTTTACAATTGTCATTTGCCATTTAGAAGTTGTCAGTTATGCTTGTCATTGTTGATATTTTTACAAGTCACATGGCTTCAAAGACCACATCAAGGATGGAGAGGTGGATGGTAATGCCTGCAGTGATGGGTAGACATTTTGTGAGTTGAACAATCAGATGATAATAGTCTTTTAGGGTTTATCACATAATTGAAAAAGTTCTTCAGTTTTGTTGTCTTTTGTTTTTTACCATATATTAGTGATTAAAATGTGCCATGTATTGTGCTAAGCGTTGGAGGTAAGGTGTGAAACAGATGTTCTCTGCTCTCAAGACCTTCAGGCTTCACGGCAGATAGATTAATAACTGCGGTACTCAGGGAACGCTGTAACAGGAATGTTCCAGAAGTGCAGAGGAGGGAGTGGTTGATTCTGTGGCACCAGCCCCTGCTCTTATCCTGTCACATTTTTGTGTAGCTCGGAAGATCACTTTTAGATCTTACAAGGATTTCTTACTTGCTTTTTCCAAGTGCTGCTTTTGTGTGACTGGAAGTTCAGAGTTGTATCTTCACTCACACACCGCACAGCCTCTAGGAGCCAACTTGCTCCAGGTCTGTGGCCAGGCTGTGGGTATGACAGCCCCCAGGAGTCACTCCTGGAAGACCCATCCTTGCTCTCTCTGGTTCTCGGCCTCACGGACATCGTGGATGCAAAGTGACAGCTCTTGGATGCTCTGTGCAGGATCATCTAAGATATTTTTCAAAACCTTCTGTGGGGCTGAGCCCCAGCATTTTCTTGGGTGTTTTATTCAGCAAATGCTGCATCTCTGCCATCGAGCTGTCATTGAAACTGTCTGATTGAACACCAGCAAGTGCTCTCTAGGAGGGAAATCCTTATTGCCCATTTTCTCAGTTTCCTAAATGATCTTAATTGCTTGGGTAAAGAGGCATCCATTCTAAATCTCCCTCCCACCAGGATGGATTCACACAGTAACAAGGTTTAGATTACCCCAAATGTCAGGACCCCCACAGCTATAATGGGCTTCCCTCCAGGGCCCACCTGACAAGCTTCTTCTCTCTCAAATACCTGTACGGCCCAGAACTCAGAGCCTCTTGGACTATACCCTGATTGCGAGCCCCCTTTGCAGAGGGACCCAGAGCCGCTCTCTGTACCTTTTGATTTTTATGTTTTAATTTTCAGAAGGAGTGGGATATGGTAAGCATTTTTAACCTCCTTTTGAGAACATATTAAACATTCAAATACATAACTGATAGCCTCACCAAGGATAATATTTAGGATATGAGAGTTATAGTTTACGATTCGGCTTCCTGCCTTCTGAAGGTTTGGAAATCATAAGGAAAGAAACAATTTCTACTTCGGAGTATTCACCGCTTTGTTACTCTCCCTGCATTCCATGTTCTTCATCTTTTTGGGTCTGTCGGATTCCCAAATGCTGTCCTCGGAAAATTTTGTACAAGTTCTCTATAAAACTTTATTTAATCGTTAAGTAAATATAAAAAAGCCAAATTAAAAAGAACACTGAAAATAAAGCGTTTGAGTTACCTGCCCCTGCCAGGATGTTCTTTGTGTGAATTTCTAGGTAAGAAAAATAACTTCCCCCTCATTTCCATCAAGCCATGAGGAAAGTTAGGGGTAGAATAGTATTGTCATATTTGAAAAAGGAGATGATTGACAGTGTCACTTAAATTCAAATGTCTCCTTAAAATAAATGTAAAAAGGCCTTTGAAGAAGTTGCTTTGAAAATCCTTTTTTTTTTTTTCTTTTAACCTGGAGTCCTCAACTTCTTTTCCCTTCTACTTTGTTCTTTGAGACTGAGAGGTAAAGGTAGCTCTTATCAGAGTGGAGGCTCCAGGAATGTACATCACATGTGTCAGAAACTGCAGAAGTGTGCTGGGCAGCGCTGGGCAGGAAGGGCTGAGAGCAGACCCATGGGTGTTTCCCGCCAGCCTCCTCCATTTCTCAGGAGCACAGGCTTGTGGGTGCTGCCACACGCTGCGGCAATAGTGTAAAATAAGTAAGTAGACATGGTCTTAGGTCACGGCTTCTGTTTTCACTTGTGACCATCCATCTGCTCTCCTGAGGATTTGGAGCCTAGCAATTCAGAATAGAAACAGTAACGTCTTGAATGTGCTACCTGTTAACAGGTTGTGAGGCAAACACATTTACTTCCTCTTAGGTGATTCAGAGTACTTCCAAGAACTGAACTACTATTTATTGCAAATGACGAGAAGTGCATTCATAGTGTGGATGCTGGGAAAGCTGATAGGCATCTCTCTATCAACTAGAGTTTCTGGATACTTGGTGTCATAACATGCCAAGCAAATGAGTCAGGTCAGCTGATAACTGGGTGAGTGCTTTTTCTCCTCCTTCTGGTACATACATTAGTCATATTTGCCAACAGAAAAGGTGTGGCCCTCTGTGTCTCCCACACCCCTACCCCTGCTTTTGCAAAGACAGATATAAAAAGTAAAGCAAGGTGGATAGTTTATGAGCAGCCCGAATGCAAGCAGCAAATTCTGTTTGTTGTACTTGAAAACCAGAGTTCTTCGTTTTTATTTTCAAAGGACAGACCCTCAGTAACCATGTTCTCTCCTCGCCATCTTTCACTAATTTGCTGCCAGCTGTGCTTGTCCCTTCTACCTGAACTCCCTCGCTGTGCCCCTGAGGACTGGAAGGAATACACATTGCTCTTATCAGAGTTGACCTTACGTTCTTTTTGGCAGTTTGCTTTCTGTGAGGTTTTGGGAGTTGGGGGTTCTCGTTTCTTGTTCGAGACTGTAACTTTTTAGAAGCAATCTTAGGATATTAAAAACTTTAGGCAACATTTAAGACTTGGTGTGACAGTATATATTTTTTCCTTAAAGTGTGGCCACCATTGTGTGCCCAGCTCCTTGAACATATGGGAAGTTGAAGGCTTGGGTTAGAATCAGATTTTTACAGAATGTTAGTATGTTTTTGGAAAGTTAATTTTTCTTGAAGATTTTTCAGTGTTAATTTTTTTTCCTATCTCATCTGCTTGAGAACACGTGACTTTGAAGGACGCTCACTCTATCCTATAACAACAGCAAAAAAGAAAAAAAAATGTATGGTGTACCTACCAAATATTTATAATGCAAAAATAATTTAGGTGTCTCCAGATATCAATAGAATAGAATAATTAAACTGTTAGCTGGCCTGTTTGTGTAGGTCAACGATGAAAACTCCCCATGTGTAATTCAGGCGAGTTCCCAAAGAACAGCTCTTATTTTTTTTTCTTATTCACTGTTCGAATACAAAATCTATAGAGTTGGCTAACGTCTCCTTAGAAAATTTTTTTCCCCATTACAGTTTTGGGCTTGAGGTTGAGGTTTCCTGCCTGTGTGTGTGTGTGTGTGTGTGTGTGTGTGTGTGTGTGTGTGTGTGTGTAGATGGTGAGACATAATAATAGAGCCTTTCTATATAAAATCTATAACCAATGCCAGTTTCATGTCAGTGTTATATTAGTGAGAGAAAATTGACCATATCAACTACAGCCCAGTGTTTTTTGTTATTTTTTCATAAATAATTCATGGAGTAGCTATGTGGCCATTTTTATTGCTATTTTTGGAAATGTAGACTCTTAAATACATTTTTCTGATTATGATTGTCATTTGTAACCTATTCGTAAGGTTCTTGTAAGTTACAAGTGAAATAAAAGTTCATAGGTGATTGCTGGTTGTGCTTTGGTACATTAACATTCAATATTAATTTTCTGTCTACCTATTATAAAATCTTTGATTTTGTTGTTCTTATATAGTTGTAATCATATTGGGAATATCATTCTGCCTTAATTTTTTTCACTTAATATTATAAATATTTGTATATGTCATTAATATTTATATAAAAGTTTTTTCTTGATTAAGACTTTTAAACAGCTCTTTCTATATTTTAGTAATTTCCTTAGGACAGATTTCTGGAATTGGACTTTCTTGGTCAAAATCTGTGAACATTTGAAGATTTTGAGTATATATTGCCTAATTGCTTTTAATAAAGCTCTTAGAAATTTACAGCCCTAAAGCATCTGCATGTCCTTGAATGATCTTTACTTTAATAATTTGTGGCAAAAGTGACTTTCCATATCTTTGATTACCTCACTAAGGAGAAGTATTTTCATGGGTATTCTACATTTGCATTATTCTTTCAGTTTGCTCATATTCTTTGCAGTGATGTTTTCATACACGTAGGGCAAAAAGGTTGTGGCTAATCGCCTTTTTTGAGTGACATCATTTCATTTCGATAAGCCTTTTTTTCCTTTTTTTAATATGTAAAGGAATAAACAGGGTTTTTTTTTTATAGTAGCGAACTGTTACATAAACAGGTTTTGTCATGCATTCTCAATCTGGTTTGAGATTATACATTAGAATGACAACTTTGTGCTTCTTTTGTCTTGACCATGTATTTTCATTATAGGCATAGTTATGTATGTTCATAAAACATGAAGAGAAGCACACCCTTTGTGTTGTTCTTGTCCGCTTTTTGACTCTTGCCACTCCCACCCCCCAACTCTCCTCTAGGATAGATCGTGTCCTCCCTTGGGTCCATCTGTCTGGTCATCTGTCTAAAGAGTTAGCATTCCCTCACTCTCTTGGAATCATCCATGGCTAAAGAAAAGCGGATGAGCATTTTTGCATGAAAGGCAGACTTAGCACCTTGACAATCCCTATATGTAGCCTGCAGCAAGAAGCCGTTGGCTAAGGTGTGATTTCAAAGGCCATATCCAGAAGCATGTTCTGACCTCCAGCTCTGGCACTAATGCTTCTTTCAGGAATAACGCCGCTCCCCCATCTCTTTTAACCAGAGTTTTCCTCCAATAGTATGTGGACTGGCTGGAATCCTTTTAAGAGCTTTCAGAGTCCAGTGATTTCCTCCTTACTCCTTTAAATCTCACTTTCCTTCCAGACACTGTCTCCACACCTGTGGTGGTCATGGATTAAGTACATTACCAGCATCCAGGCCACGGTTACTGTTTTCCATTGCTCTCGCTTCCCTCATGTTCAGAGGAACAGGGGAATCCCATGTGGTTACGAAACTGGGAGTAACTCTTTACATTCCACTCCCCTCCAAACTGGTGCAGCTCTTAACACTATAAATTAAATTAGCACATGTGGTCCTAAAACAGCCCAGGCATGGAAGCCATGATCATCTTTCTGGGAAAATGATCAGGGCCACATTCAAAGAACCCAGGCTCTCCCAGGGAGTTCCCAAAGACATATATGTCTGTGTCTCATGACCTTTCTGGGCATGAATGGGATTTTAAAGTTTGCCTTTTCCATAGGGTACCCAGTGTACATGCAGAGTATTAACCTTTAAGGTAGTGAAGGTTGTGGCACTGGCTTTTGTTCTGATGTGTGCACTTGTCAATTAAATAAACCGGAAATGCAGAAACTATATCAACGCCAGGCAGCCTTAACAACAGAAGTTTAGTGTCTCGAAGGAACTACTGCATAAGAAGGTATCCATTCTTGCCCCAGCCCTTTAACCAGACTCATGTGTTCATAGGATATCACTGCAGCAGAGTCAGGACTTAATCTGATGGAGTATGAAATTATGAGCATACCATGGAGTAGCTATTTAATTTTCTGAACCTTCTGTTACTGCTCTATGTTCCTGGTAACTATGTATCTCCTGCCTTACACAGTTCCTGCACCAGGTAGACCCTGGGCAGTGTGTCAGATGAGGGCGCTGAACCATCGCATCCTTGTCTCCTCCTCTGTGCTGCTAACTGGCCAGGACTGCCATCCCAGCGTCCAGCGCATCTAAATCCATCCTTCGTATGGTTGTTGCATTTACAGCTCCAGCCATTCTTTTTTTAAATTTTTCTAATGTTTACTTATTTTTAAGAGAGAGAGGAGAGAGAAGGAGGGAGAGACAGAAAGAGAAAGGGGGTGTGGCAAAGAGAGGGAGACAAAGAATCCAAAGCAGACTCCAGGCTCCTCTGAGCTGTCAGCACAGAGCCTGACATGGGGCTTGAACTCACAAACCAAACTGTGAGATCATGACTGGAGCTACAGTCAGACACTTAGCCAACCGAGCCACTCAGGCTCCCCTACTCCAGCCATTTTTAAGTTCCTTAGTCATGTGATACTTAGTAATTTGAGCATCTACATTTTTGTGTCTGTACTTAACAAGAGTGTAAACTGTTAGAGAATAAAAATCGTGCTTTGTACCTCTCAGAGTGCAAGCATATTACCTTGCACATAGTAGAGGTTCAGCAAATACCTCAATGATTAATTCAATAAAAAGTATTTTTAAGCAACTGGATTTGAATGGGTAACTTTGAGGGAAGAATCCAGGTGCTCTCCTGTAGTGAGTGAACTTGGCTGTAATGGTGAAGTTTTCTTGGCTTCAAGTCATATACTAAGTGAAAATTGGTGATGCATACTTTGTGGAATTATTTTTAGCTTGAACTTTCAGAATTGACTATAATGAGACACATTATCCTATAGAGCTTCTGCCTCCCCTCTTCCTGCTTATTTAACTTGATCCATCCTTTTAAGACTCAACCCCGGGTTCACTTTTTTTTTTTTAAAGGCGTCCCATCTTTCTAATCTCAATCTGCTCCTTCTTCTGGATGCTAGAGAACAGCTGACTCTCCATCTTTATTTAGTGTTTGCAAATACTGCAGAGTATTATATTCTAATCACTTTATCTGGCTTCTGTCCATAACTAGATTGCAGCCTCCTTCCAGGTCTCAGGACCCTAGTTTAATCCTTTTGCGTACAGCCCCATAATTAGCATGATGTTTGTCCCTGGATTTAGGAAAAGCATTTAGAAACTTGGTTTACATGCTCTGTTACCTAATAACTGTGTGAACTGAACGAATCACTCTACCTCTCTGAACCTAAGCTTTGTCATTAAAGTAATTATTATCTCTCACAAAATTATCATAAATATTAAATAAGATTATGGATGGGCAAATGTTTTAAAATTGTAAACCAGTACATCAAGGGGAAAAAACATTGTTGTTGTTAACTTAAAAAAAAAATCTGTTCCTTATCCCACTGAATGAATAGAAGTTCCTAGAGAAAACACTCCATGTTCTCTGTATTCCCAAACTGAGAATCATGCCTGGCACATGATGCTGAAAAGTAGTTGTGTTTTGTTTTGAGGGGGATGACATAGTGGTGGGCTGATGGAAAGATTTTGGAGCTTTTGTTTTACATGTTTTTTTATAAGATTTTGGACATGTTGTCTATCTTCATTTCAAGATTGGTATGTTGACTCTCTATTAGAAACAATAGATTATAAGCAGTGTCCTAGGTGTGCTTGGAATAAATTTTTAAAATACAGAATACTTTTTATTCAAATAAACTTGACCACAAGCAGTGTAACGATGTAGTCGAGTGGCTTGTGGTAGGAAACGAAGGAAAGGGTTTAGAAGAAGTTATAGCTTAGTGTCAGTTATTTTCTACCCTAGGTATATATTAGAATCACCTGAATTGCCTAAATTTCAGCGACTTGGACATAGAGAGTGAACCCATTGTTGGTATAGGTGAACAGTGAAATGAGCAGGTTATTTGAAGATTTTCTTATGCTGTCATTTAATGTCTTATAGTGAAACTGACTGCTTCTCTGGCAGTATGGATATTGCAAAGGAATCAAAGAGGGGAGTGGAACAATGATGGCGTCCTGTGATTCTAGAATCCCGCTGAATACTTGTTCATATAAGGTAGTCTGTGCTCAGTGTGCACACTCGCTCACGCAGTGGTCAGGCGACACTGTTGATGAGGGTTAGGCTAGTGAGTAGAGGAATGTGGAGAATGCTGAGTCAGAGGAGAAGATGGGGTGCAGTGTGCCTTGAAAGAGCAAGCAAAGGCTTCAGAGGATGAAATAGGAGCTTCCCAGATAGAGAAGAAGTGTAGACTAGACACTGAGTGAGAAATTGTAGCTATTGGCAAAACAAGCAATGTTAATAGCATTTCTTCTAGACTTCGCATATTGTGGCTGTTGCATAAATATTAATTGTGAGTAATGATAATGATCTTTATAACTAAAATTAATTATTAACTCTTTAGTCCAAAAATAAACCCTTAAGAGATAACTGGCATCGAGTAAGAGAATGGACCAGACACTACATTCTTTAGGGCCTATAACTTTTCCATAACTGGAAATTCCTTCTTTTAGCTTATAAAGGTTATTTGTGCTGCTGTGAGAGAACTCGGTATATCAGCCTAAATTTAAGAATGTGGAGTTTATCTCTTCTTACTTTATATTCTTGACTCCATTTATTCTGTATTGTTCCTTTAGATCCTTATAGTCTTAGTAAGGGTACATAGTCAGGCTCTTATATTATAAGACAGTTACATTAAAGTTGTTCATGTTGTTGGATGGTTATTTATCATCCAGTACAACTGGTAAATTACTTTGTTTTTAAACTGTACATGGTGCTGTTTCTTAGGTGGGGGCCATTAAGTCTCCCATGTCTTTTCTCCTGTATCTACAAGTAGTCATTACCTACCTGCTACATATGCTCCGTATGATGTTATTTTTCGTTTCTAAATCTACAGTCCTCCGTCTACCTACCTACTTGCCCCTATTTAATGCCACTCTGCTGTTGTGTCCTCTCTTGGACAATACAGATGATAATCCTCTATTTATACCCTAGGTATGAGAGAGAGCTAAATAAAATGGGCTGTAATATTTTCCCCCTCTTTCTCAGAAAAGCATACATGTAGGAATGTGTGTATAGACACACACACACACACACACATATGTATATATATTTGCAAAAATGTAGAAAGTCGTTTTTACAAAAAATGGAATATTTTCCTTAGTGACCAACTTGCATTATATTTTTATTTATTTTTCATGAAAGAAGCTCACACTTTTATAATCGGGCTCCCTTTGAAGCTGTCCCACTCCCCTTTCTCTCAATTTTGTTTTCCTTCAGAACATCATTGGATAGGTAAGTTTCCTGGTGTCCCGTCTAACTGTCAGATTTCGATGAGCTTTCTGGGGAGCTCGCAGACGCTGTTCACATCACCCCAATCCAGTGCTGTTATCCTTATCTGCGGTCTACCAGAAGTAACTTGGGGTTAAGGTTTGGCACTTCCTTCTGGTGTTTTGGCTTTGGCGCTGCAAACATATCACAAAGCTGATATAATATGTATACAAACAGCGAGAGACATTAGTAGAATCTTGTCAGCTAAAAAGCAGGAAAGCCTCTAAAACGTGAAAAGGAGAAAATTGTGCTGAGTGGGTTTATGATAGCACGCTTGAGTCTATCAGCGAAACCACAACTGATACCGCTTACTAAAAAGTGAACCAGGTTTAGGTTCTTTATCATCATTTGCTTTCCAACACTAGCTGTAAAATTAATTAATAGCTCATGCAATTTGCATGTGTTGCGCTCTCTTAGCTCAGGTGCTTACATGGAAACACCCACATACACAAAAGGAAACAGGCCTCCAGTAATGTTCCTTACATAAGGGAGATAGCATCAGACCTCTTAGAGTTGATGTATCCTCAAACTCTATTGATGGGGAAAGTCAAGATCTTGAAGTATTTGCCGCTCCCAGGTTTAATTGGCTTTATCTGCTGTTATCATAACAACCTTATCTCTGCAGACAGTTGCATGGATAATATTTGGAGATCAGAATTCAAGCCCAGACACACAGTGTCATCTAGCAATTAAATGTTATTTGATAGTTCTGTGTGTGGCTCAGGTGTTGGGGAGCTCCTGCCTCTGGCCAACAGTCTTTATAGCATCATAAAATGGTTCTCAGGGGAAATCCGTGTATGGAAAGCTTTCTGAACAGAAATGGCTAGAAAAGCCAGGGTGAAGAGTGGTTCAGGCTCTCGTGGTGGTTCCAGTCATTGACTGTTGCCTAATGACTATGCAGTTCAGGTCTGAGAGATGTGTAATTATTTCTGTTACTGCATTTTGGTGAAAGGATAAAGAAGCTGTCTAGCTTCGTGACACAGATGCTGATGTGTATTTTGGGGGAGTCCATTAAGTGGACCAACTTTGCTTTCCACGTGCCCAATTTAATCCCTTGTATGAGAACTACATAAAACATATTCTATATGGGAGAATTCTTGATAGATGTTTAACTGCATAGATCTAATTAGATGCAGAGCAAGACTTTCCCCAAATGATTAACTGGCAAGATTAGGCAGACCTTCCTTTGTTTTGTTGGGATTTGGGCTTTCTTCCTGTAATATTCCTTTTTATCTCTTAAAATGAGTTTCTGAAAGCAGAAATGGAGGCAAAGCAAGCACTTGACACAGCTAAGGTTTGAAGAGTATTATAGTTATTCTTTTGGGCTTTTCCAGGAGTGGATTACCTCTTTAACTTCCTATGGCCTGTATGGGGGAGATAGGGAGAAGCCCGAGTTAGGCTTCTCTGTAGATGAAGCACTAAAGTGTTCTGCTCATTATATGTTTTAATTGCTCAGTGCTGCCTGGAATGTAGATTAACTCTCTAACACCTGAGAAAAGATTCCCTGTTCATAGGGAGAGTGGTGAGGATGAGAGACAATAGGATGACAAATGAGATTGCTAAGTGGAGCCCTGATCAATAGAGAGTGCTGTCCATTTGGGTAATGGACATCCCTGTCATCTCAGCTGTTAAAGAATTCAGCAGAGATGAGTCCCCAAAGGTCTGCAAAGTATAAGGCATCCAATACAGGAAACATTACCACCTCCCTTCCCCAACCCCAATAAATAAAAAGGTGCATCTCAGGAGCTCACTCTTTAGCTGCAGTAAGCTGTCGTGCATAGAATTTATTGTACTCTATTTTCAAAAATCTGTGCACAAAGCAGAAAGACAACCTGGAGACTGAGGGGTGGGGGCAGGGATGGTCTTTGTTTCCTCAGACCTTAATGGTGATGTGAACACCTTAGGTAGTCTTGCGTGTGGCAAGGAGAAAAGTCCTCTGATTTAAAATTATGAGGTTGTTCAAATTGCTCTTTGAAAATGTTCTCCCCTCCACCTGGCAGTTTAAATCCGGCATATTTGGCAACCAGGAAGCTTGACGAATTGCTTTTGTCAGACGGCCATATGGCAGATGGGGTGGAGGTCACCGTGGTGCCCAGCCTTCCTCACTCAGATTAGTGCCATTCGTCCACACATCCAATTCTGACAGAGGAGCGTTCATGGTTTTTCCTTTCTAAATAACTTCAATATGGTCAGTCCCTACTTCTCAGAAGCTCCATGCTTCTTCTATCCCATGTTACGTCGTGGAGGCCGGATGGAGGCTACTTCTTCATCTGTCTTGCCACTACTCATTTACCCCGGCTAGTTCCCAAAGGGATCACCGTAACCATGGCGGCCAGACTTCCTGCTGGAATGTGCATGTGAGGATTTCCGGACGGTTGTGAAGAGGAGTGCCATTTCACTGGGCAGTCAGGTGTGGGTCATTAATTTTCAGTGCTGTTGTTTAACTATTAATGAGGTCGTGGCCCCAGGGCAAGACTGACTTTACCTATCAGATGTCTCCCATCTCCCAGCAGGCCATTCACCTTTAGTCAGAGCTCTCCACTAATAATTGTCCTGGGCAGCGTTCACACGCCATCGCCTCATCTCTTAACCTCAGCTTCTTCTAGATAAGAAATAATTCCTCCTGCCCATCTCCCCAGTCATCCATCTTCGGTAGGGCTCATAAAACAAAGCCGTTCCCATTTTCCATTAACCTCTATGTCCTGAAACTTAGAGGCATATATACTTTCTCTTCTTCCCCAGCAAGAGGCACCTATTAGCCATCATTTTCAGGAGGCCTTAAATTATGCAGAAAAGGCAGGCATCACCCTCGTTGACCTAGCCACCTACTTTACCTTTTATTTCTCTCCTATTTACCATTAGAGTTGATAATTTGTGGAACTCGGTAAAGTAATTCACAACTGTCAGCATCTTTATTATATTGCAGCCAGCAGCAGAAATAGTAACCTGAAGGGATATCTACTAAATCAAGATTTCTGTAGCATAAGCAGTGTAAATGAATTCCTGCACATTACATTATTATTTTTATAATGTCTTTATTAAAAAGGAAAGGAGAGGATGCCTCTTTAGAACAAGTACAGCACGTCCAAAGGGTAATAGAAACTTAGGTTTGGGGGAGGGGGGAGAGAGAAAGCATATTAAGTGTCCTGAGCTCAAGCTCCCGCCCATTGGGAATCGCTTCCATGTCCTCAGCAGGTCAGCAGTTGGCCTCTACTTGGCCGTGGTCTTACCCAAAGCCAAAGGGGTAATTCCTCCCTCTGCTTCATCCACCTCTTGTTCTCTAGAGCAGCAAAGGAAAAGACCTATTCTATACGACCATCCTTCAGGTCTTAGAGAGTAGAAATCACGTTGCCTTGCGTGGTCTCCTTCCAACCTAAACATTTCCATTTTTTTCAGCCATTCCTCATTGATCATGCTTCCTGCAGACCCACCATCCTGTGTACCCCTTTCATTTGTCAGTAGAGGTTTACAAACGGGTGTCAGGAGCCCTGCAGCAGTATATGATCTGGCTGCATAAAGTTAAAGGTGTCGGTCATGTCTGTTGAGTCAGACTCTAGGGTTTAGGGCACAGCCCCATTTCTCTGGTTCATGGTAAGCTTGCAGTTAATCAGAATCCCTCAGGCTCATTCATATGACCTTAACTTAGAGACTCCCCTCCCTTTTGGCTCTCATGTAGTTGACTTTTTTGAATCTGAATGAAGGATTTTTTTTTTTAAAAAAAGGTCTTTATCAAAGTGCATCTTGTCTAATTATAGATTTGTTCTCTTTTACAGCTTTGATTCATAGGCAAATTTAATTTTAAAATTCTCTTTCAAAAGTGATGCAGCTATACTCATAAAATATACAAATAAGGCAAAAGGAAAGTCTTTACTGGAGAGGCCATGCACGGCTCCTGGTAAACGACCACCAGGGCCAGCTGCCTTTTATCAGTGCATCCCGTGTGCCAGTCCTAGTGTGGAACAGTATCACACATCATTTCTCATCCTTAAAGCAAAAAATACAAGTCGTATATTGTTTACCTCCGTGCAGGTGTGGAAATGAGTCTGAGAGACATTAAGTGACTTAAATGAGATAATGACCCTAGGAACCGGCCTGACCAGGATTTGAGCCCAGATCTCTGACTTCTTTCTTGTCATTCTGCCTTGGTGTGTGTTTTAAAATGTGTATGTTAATTTGCTTTTCAAGATAAGCTCCCATATTAGGCCCTTTGAAACTGCAGGTCAGTGGAAAAAGAGCAAGAACCAAAGGTTCCTCCGGTACTAGAGATAATTTATGCCGTATGTTATCTATGGTAGTTACTCAGATGTTTTACGAAGGCTTTGGTTCTCTTACCTTCCAACATATGGTTGAATTGCACCCTCTAATCCACTTGAAATTTGGTGCGACTATATTCCATTCAGTTCTATTAAAAAAACAAACTATCGCCCACCAGTAGATCATGATCCACAGTTTGGAAAGCCTAAAACATATCTCATCCATCCATCTGTCCATAACAATTTATTGTATATGATATTGTAATCCCTTTGAACCTAAACCTGTGTATATAATACAAATACTAAATTTCTTTAACAATATTTTTGACCATGGCAACATTGCTGAGAGAAATGCTAAACTCAGTTTTCAAATGGTTTTTATTGTTGTATTTATGAAGAATAATCCAGCTGTGAGAAGATGGAAAAAGAAAATTAATGAACTACTAATAAAACCAGGGATAGAAGTGCAATGGAAGTTAGCTAGAGGGTTTCTTATTTTTGAGACCATCCGTTTAGACTTGTCTTACAAAGTGTCTGGTGGCTCAGTCGGTTAAGCGTCCGACTTCGGCGCAGGTCATGGTCTCACAGCTCATGGGTTGGAGCCCCGCACTGGGCTCTGTGCTGACAGCTCAGAGCCTGGAACCTGCTTCAGATTCTGTGTCTCCCTCTCTCTCTGTCCCTCCCCCTCTCATGCTCTGTCTCTCTCTCTCAAAAGTAAATAAACATTAAAAAAATTTAGATGTGTAGTACATACATAGTATTGCCATAGTTGGAGTGCTCAAGCAAGTCTCATCCTTCCAGTTTTATTAAATTCCGAGTTTTGCTTCTTTTTTTTTTTAACATGGACCTTTAAGAGCACTTAGGAAATGCTCTAAGTAAATTAAATTGATGTTGATTGTGATAGCAATAAAACAAAAACAAAAACAAGCCTCCCAAATTGTTTCCTAATGATGCATAAGCTGTGTGTCTCTAGTTTAGTAAAAGCCATTGTTATTCTTCTTTTAATAACTCATGTCCCACAGAACAAGGACTAAAGAACCAGAGTCCTTGTTCTGGCTTAGTTCTGGCTTGTTCTGACTGAGGCCTGTCAGTGAGGAAAGATGTTTTCCTGTGTCATCCCACTCGGTTGCCACGTCAGCCCTGTGGGATCAGCAGGGTGGGTACACCATTCCCGTCTTACAGATGACTAAGCTCACAATACCTCTGGCCTTTCTGCAAATCACCAGCTCTGTGTCAATTTAGAGATACGACTTTGTGTTAACAAGAGGGACAACATGGCTTCCTCTAGTCCATCCATTAGGCTTTGTTTCCTGCAAGTCATTTTATCTCCTGGTTTCTGAAATAACATCTGTGGAGGCTGTTCTGAACAACATTTACTTCAGGGTGTGGAAGCTGTAGCATCTTTTATGTTCTGTGGTGGAGGCGAGGCCCGGAATCATACTTGGCTGCCTGATGGGGCCATTGTCAGTCCGTAGCTGACCTTACATCCTGCACATTTCTCCACCTTCATTTTCACATGTGTGGGGTGGTTATGAAAACTCCCTCCCCGCCACACATGGTTGTTGTGCATCTGAAAGAAGATCATGTACTTGAGAATACCCTAAAAAGGTAAATTAATTTTATTAACAGTATTGAAATTGTTATTATTTTCCCTCCTTCCATTCTCCTACCACACACACACACACACACACACACACACATCTAGAAAAATCTTAGTCTTTTTAGGAGAAAACAGTTTATCTGAATAACCATAAGAACAGGGGATGTTTGGGTTTTCTAGTTCTTACACAAAAATGTAAGGCTGCACTTTTAGGCCAGAAACTTGGAGAGGGGGAAAGGGCACAAATAATTTTTTCTACACAAATGCATTTTCTCCTGGCTTACCCAGAAGAAGATAAAATGGGAAGTGGATATTTCTTAGTTAATATAGTATTATTCTATATCCACAATGTAACTACATGGGGTACTTATATTCATTATATTGAAAGAACAGCACAGGTAGAGTCTCTTTCTTATTACTTTAAACTACTTGTCATAAGTTGTAGACTTTTCTAATGGCTTGACAGTATTGTCTTGGCACTCTAAGCTATTATACTACTATAATTGAAGAAACTAGCATTGTACTTAGAGTCTGTTCTCAGACTCCTCTTTCTACCAGAACACCTTATGATTCAGGAGTTCGCAAGCATCCCTGATCTCCTTAGGCTAACTTGCCACTCCACTGATTTAGTTGTTAGGATCAAATAATGTACTTTCACATTCAGAGGTAAATCCTGTTCTATTCTCTGTGCACTTTTCACTGGGGAAATTATTTAATCAGAGAATCTATTTATAATCCATGACTGATGATAAAAACACACATAAAGATGATTTCTAGAAAGGCAGAACTCCTGGAGCTTGTGCTTTCTGGGATATTGCAGAGTAAGTAACCCATGGCAAAGGGTGCCCATATTGAGATCCAGCCAAGTCTGGGCTGTTGGCTTTGTCCTGTCAGAGTGAGCAAAACTCCCATGTAAAGCTCAGCACTAGTGCAGTAAGACTGTTTCTATGGAAAGCTTATGTTGGAATTAATTGATGCAGAGAAAATGCAACCATGCCGTAGGCTCATGGAGCTACAACCAAGATCAGTCTTCTACTTCTGAGTCTTCGTGTGTTTTAGGTGAAACCTCCTGTTACTGCAAACAAAACGAAACAAAAAAACCCACCACTGTCCTCATCTTAAAAATCAAGAATCTAGATTCTAGCATCATTCTGGAATGATACAAGGTCTTTAACCTTTTAACTTCCTGGATAAACTAATACCTTTTTGTTGTTTTCTGTGACCCCATATTGATGATTATAAGCAAAAGAGTATCAAGTCCTTGATCGACTCTTTTTAGGCAGTTTCTGGTATTTTTTGCATGTCCATTATAAAGAGCTTCTGGTGGACCATGTAAATTTGATTGCTAATGAAACAAAAGCATTGAGAGAAAATTTAGTATTCGGTTTTAGGAAAATCTGAGCACTTCATATTGCTTCAAATTTAAGCAAAGTGGGCATTGCCGTAAAAAAAAAAAACCCTTGAAATTGAAATATTCACATTAACATGTAAAGAGGGGAAGAGGAGATAAAGCATCACATATTGAATGTGCCACATACACCATGTTCATATCCACTGTGTGTCTGCTGTCTGCATATCCACTGTGTGCCGAGAACTGTGCCTTCTCTCATGCATTTCCTCCTTAACCTTATAATTTCATAACCCTTGCAAAGTGTAATATAACTATCTCTATTTTTACATAAGAAATGGAGGCTGAGAGAGGTTAACTAATTTTTCAATCTGAGGTCCCAGAGGCAATGCTGGATAGGAAAGAAGATGCCTTTGGAGCATCTCCCACATCAAAGCTCATGTTCTTTTCCCTTACATGGTGCTGTTACTCTAAGGTTAATAAACATAATTCAGAAGTGCAATTTGTGTAGGACACACACATACATGCCTAATCTACATTAACAGCATTAATATAATTAAAACCTGTGAGCTTATATGGTACTATTTCTTATGAATTTATTTATTACAGTTGAAATTTCTAGCATCACCTCCTAGGGGTATGAAGCAACTATTCCAAAAGCTAGTAAAGATGTCACGTGGCATCAGTACGGGCAAAGATGGATACAGGTAACACAGAAGTCTCTTCTGCCCTTCTGGATTTTCTGTTGGTTCACTGTGGGTCTGAGAGGTTGCCAAGTGAAGGTACCCCTCCTTGGTTTGAATTATGAGGTCCTACTGTACCTAATGTACAAAATCCCTTGTTTGGCTTTCAGTGAAGCAACTAATTTCAAAGTTCTTCTCTACCTTCATGATACTGTCAATACAGTTAGAGCTCCAATTAGTTGAGTTTACATCAACGAAGTGAATAGTTGACGATGTGTATATTACAGAAAACACCCTTTGTTTTTCACCTACATTAGGCTGTTGTTGCATTTTTAACATGCTTAGACACTGGTCTGTTTTGAGACAGTTTGTCCTCGGCTGTGACTCACTCAGCCTGTGCTCTGAGCCTTCTTCTGACCTGGCAAACCAGTGTTTTGCCATTATTCATAATCCCTTCCCACCTACTGAATAACTATTCCTACTGGGACGGTTGGTGCCAAGAATAGCCTTGAGGTTATATCCAGTGAATTTCGTGCTCACAGAGGAGGTCTGCCGGGAACATAGGTGAGGAACTTGCAGGTAAAGAGTCCCTCCTGGTGATTATAAGTTACAGGGTGCAATGGCTCGCTGACTTCATCTACAGTAAGGTTTGGCATGGCCAAAAAGAAGTTAAGCAGTATTATTTTGGTTGATTAACTGCATGAATTACCAAACAGAAGAACCCAAACCCAATTGATTTTCAAGATTGAAACCACTAGCATTAAAAAAAGAAGCTTTTAATCACTACTGTTTTGTGCCACCCTAAAGATACTCAGAAACCAGTCAGTTACCGTACGTTGCCACATGATTTAATTATTTCTTACTAGAAGAGTGAAAGGAATTGAAAGAAAGGAGATATATCTGCTCTTGTTAATTGCAAGTGGTAATGCACAGTCTGCTTCTGCTACCTGCCATTCTCCCCTCCCAACCAAATGGGAAAGCACCCATGCATTGCTCATCTGCATAAGGAGAAGGAAACTCGCTTTGTTACTACAAAGGGATTTATTTCAATAAAGAAATGGAGTGAAGGGATGACAGATAAGTGCACTTAAACCTTCTGAGCATTACAGCAAGCTTGTAGAATTTGGGTACTAAATATGGTCTCTGTATTCTCTGTGAATGATGGAGCTTCTTGGTCAAACTGATGTTGTGCCTGGAACCATAATCCTCTCTTTATGCCACCTCATTGCTTCTTAGCAGGCAGGAGGCACAAACTCATTGCTGATTCTATCGCTGTGCACCTGCTGGCCCCCTTGTGAACCAGAGCTTTTGAGTGATGTAGCCTTTTGGGTATTCGCACAAAGGGCCAGACACATTTGTGAGCTGTGTGCCTGCTTCAAAGCAGTGGGACGGCAAAAGTCTTCAACACACCTTAGATGGTTTTGCACTTAAACAAATGGAAGACACACAAATTGAAAATTTGAGGCTGTTTCTAAAAAATAAAGGCAGGGCACATTTTCACTTGCCAACTGATTGACATCATGGCCATTTCTTAACTCTAGATAATAGTAAGTTAGCTGTCCCTTCCAGGAGGTCTGGGGAATGTAAACCATTTCTAAAGCAAAGATAAGAATAAGCCAAAAAAAAAAAAAAAAAGAGAAAAAGGAAAAAGGTGGGGGGAGGGGACACATAATATTTGAGGCTGTGTAAAGATTTCCCATTGTTGATTTAAAAAAGAAACAGCACTGATGGAGCATAGTAACATTTACTTGGTAAGTTAAGCCATTTTGTCTCTTGGTGTCTTGGAATCTGTATCAGTGGAAATTAAATGCTCTTTAAATTCAGCCCTCTTGAGGTGTTGGGAATTCTCTTCTGTTAAAAAGGCAGGATCCCTGCCTGCATGGAGCTTCATTTTGGGGGAGGGGGTACCAACAATCTTCAAATGAATGAATATACAAGAGAATTGGAGATAGTGATGATATGAATACAAAAGTAAAAACCCAGGGATATGATAGTAGAAGGTGGAGGAAAGCGACTCCATGGCATGGATGGTCAGAGAAAATGAGGACTCTGAGGTGCCCATATTTGAGTTGAGACCAGAAAACTGAGAAAGAGTTAGAGGACATAGGTTTGAGTGGCTTTGTAGGGCAGAGTCCTTAGTGATCTGAGGACCTTCCAAGGGTGTCTTCATATCCCCTTGTACCACAAAGTGTGATGGTGGACCATAAAATATGTGCATATGTGTCTTGGAGACACACATGCCATTATTATTATTTTTTAAGTTTTTTTTTTAGAGTGAGAGTGTGTGTGGAGGTGGGTGGGGAGGGGGGGAGCAGGGGGAGAATCCCAAGCAGTCTCTGCACTGTCAGGGAGAAGCACAGTGTGGGGCTTGAACCCATAAACTGTGAGATCATGACCTGAGCCGAAGTCGGCCGCTTAACCTACTGAGCCACCCAGGTGCCTGCCCTCAATTATTTTTACACAAATAAGCATGCTGTTGGGATTAGCAAAATACAGTCTCCTATAAAAATGTTACCTCTCTTAGAGTAGTTTTTGTCATTTTGCATTTTTTAGTATTGTGGTAAAAGAAGCACAGCTGCTTTCATCTAAGGGTTGTCATTCTTGAAAAGACTGGGCATCAGCGCTCATAATAGTTATTGATAGATCCATTTCTGCTGCACGCAGTGACGGGCCCGCCCTTCTAGCAGAACAAGAGAGCATAGACTGGTATTGTGTCTAATGATAAAATGGCATGCATTCATATTCCTCTTAGATTCAAATCCTATTACACTTACCTGGTAATTAATATTTATGGACTGAATTTAAGAGAGTGGAAGCTTAGAAAATAAATAAGTGTGTTTTGTTCAATATGATTCATTTAAATATTGTATTTGTATGACCAGGATATGAATAACTACTAAGTACCCTGAGCAATCACTGTAAAGATAATTTTTTAAAAGAAATAGCAGAAACATTTTGATCTGTAGCCATTAGTATCAATTCACTGTGCTTTGGGCACACCTGAATGGTACTTAGCAGGCAGAAACATGATCTCACACATTCCTGAAAACTTGCTAATTGTGGTTTGAAGGCCAGCTTTTCTAGTACTGTATCTGTTCTTAAGAGGAAAATCTTAGGATGATAGAATTATTCAGTTCAATCTGACAAACATTTATTGAGTCTTTAAAAAACAAAACTCAGTCGAAGTCCTCCTCTGCCTACCAAGTAGAAGAAAGAGTAGTTGACTTAGAGCAGCTTGACCATGGGTACCAATCGCTGCTCAGTATTTCGTACCTATCCTCTTAAGAATACTATCATCTTGAGTTTACGAACCGACCCTCTAAAACTTACCATGTGCGTAGGTTTTTATATATATATATATATATATATATATATATATGTTCAATTTTAAAGTATTTTCATTTCATACCTGGGACAGTTTAGTATTTTGATTTTTGAAGTAACTGGCTCTGTGGATCCTTTCTTAGGAAAGCTTTATTGTATTAAGAACAAAGGCCTTGCCCTTTTCTCCCTGGCGTTGATTTGTTGCATTTATATGGCTTTCAGTGACAAGCCAGATGTGGTGTGCAAACAGGCCCCACCAGCAAGTTCGGCAGGAGCGAGCCTGGAGTGCAGTACATGAGAACAGCTTTTGTTATAGCAGAGTGACACAGTGATTTATGAAGTGTCAAACCCTCTTGCCTTTGAAGAATTCTGGCCTTCACATCTGTCTTTCGTGTTTATTTCAGTTGCCCTGGTGACACACTGTCCCTGCAAGCCCTGGAGTGGCTGTGTGGACCTTGTGGCAAATGACTGGAGAGTTGTTTCCCTCTTTTTAAGAAGGGAGATAACGCAGTGAGTGAGGAATCGGGAGAGAATGTGGAAATGAGCCCCTGTGCTTCATCACTGGGCGTGCCCTTGAGCACACCTCATGGGGCACGCGTGGTGCTTAGAGTTCAAAGGGGAAAAGCAGCTTTCCTTCACAGGTGTTTCAGTTCCGGGGGTCTCAGAACGAAAATGTTTTAACAACCCTTTCTTTTCTTAAAATTACTTCTTAAGGGAAAATATCCAAATACATTCATGTAAGCCAAGTTGAATTTTTTTTAACTCATTATCTTTCGAATACTTGCTCTTTAGCATATCTGTAGTGTTCCATTAGATATGTAATTTTGTATTTTTCTGCAGTACGTGTTTTTTAAGGGGAACTTATCAGTACGCCAAAGAAAGAACACTCAATTTCAGGATTTTGGAAAAGAAGCACTCTCTTTTAAAGACCTCTGTGTATTTTTCCCCTTAGAACTTTGACACCCTACATGTCTGTTTATTGTTTTAATGTCATCTAGAAACTTGAAGAGGGCTTTCTACAGGATGAGTAGATTAAGTGAGAAGTTTTCCAAAAGGATTAAGTTAGGAAAAACCTGGTGTAACCTTGTCAAGACAAGATTATTTTTATCCCTTGCCTCAAGGAATGGCTTGAGTTTCTAGGTGAAAGAGTCACAGAAAAGGAAAATTTCCAATTAAAAAAAAAATCTACATTTCAGCGTATATATTCTGATAGTTTTAATTGATATGCTGTAGAGCAGAATCAGCAAATGGACCATGATTCTACTTACCAGGCTTTGACTGGTAAAATGAGGGTTTTTTGATGGTTAAAAATTTGTGTGGGCAGCCGCTGATAGGTGGTTTCATTACTAAGAGGAAGTCTAGCACAGTGACAAGAAAATACGAGTTTCTGACGGCAGCTGTCTCTGTGTATTTCAGAGTGACATCTTCTTTGGCTGAAGCCACATTCATTAAACTAATTCAATAACCTATCATGGCAATAGTTTTATTCTCTGTAAGCACATATCCCAAACATCATTATATCAAATGAAACTGGCTGGATGTTCTTGTTAAATTTGGGATCTTCAAGTGTAAGGACCTTGGGAATGACCAGAAATGTAGAAAATGCTTTTCATTGAGTTTCTAGGAATTCAAGTATCACAAGGAGATAAAGTGGGCTTTGTGATTTAAGGCTGTGGTTCTTTGCCTTTCAGACAAGCCTAATGAAATTAACATTGCCACACGGTCCAGAAACCAGTGTTGCTTTTCTCAAATGTCTGGAGTTTCAGCAGCTCATAAGGACGCTTTTGGGAGTTGGGTTTACTGAAGTGTACCTAATGGAAATGGCTACAGGGTGCCTTGCCTTTGGCAAAGGAAGATCCTTGCCCTGGGAATTTTTCGTTTTCTTTTTTTGGCATGGTGTACCTCAGCTTCCCGATGGGTACTAATTGACTGGGAATGGCATTTGCAATCCTTGAACATCCTTCCGCCCACCAGCCCCCCAGGCTTTGCCCGTTACATTGTTGTCCTTAGTAGCTGCCCTTCTATTAAGCATGGTCAGGACTCGGGAGCTCTCCTCTCAAGAGATGTGTGTGCATTATCAACCCTCGTCCCAACACCAAAATCCTGTCAATCACACTGACCTCCAGAGGCCTCCAGCAAGTCTGGTAAACAAGGGGCCCATGTCTGCAATGGCTTTTTATTCACTTTTTTTTTTTTTTGGAGTGGGGCTTTCTAATTACTTGGTTGTGTATGCAAACACTGAAGGGGTATTAGGCGCATCAAGTGGGCTCTGCTTTTATTAGGAAACTCTTTTATTTTCTAAATAGAATATGTCAAACATATTCTTTCCTTTTTAGACAGTTAACCTTTCATCTCTCCTGTAGCAGAAATTCCAGTCTCTGGGGCTTGCTGATTTTGTATTTGAAATATTCTAAAGCAGAAGGAAAATGCTATTACAGTGCCTTCATTAAAAAGCTTTTAATCGTGTTTTGTTGCTGCATATATGGTTTTGATCCCTGCTGGGTACACTTCATTGCATGAGAAAAATACAGTATTTTTAAAAGACCCACCAATAAACCTAACCCATTGTAGTTTGACCCTGACAATTGAGTAGACAAAGTACTTCTTAGGTGTTCACACTTACTCAATTATAATGAAAATGTGAGTTCAGTAGATCCTCAGGAATGTGTTTCTAGGAGACTTCTAACCTTCTGATTTTTGAAAAAAATCCTTTTATATAGCCCGCTTCATTTTTTTCTCACACATTATCACATACATTGAGTAATAGGACCGCTTATTATACGACTTGTCATAGAAGATGATTCAGACATAATGCAGTTTGATTCGTGTGCAGTGGTTCCCAGTTTTTCTCCTATCTTTGCATATACAGAAAACTATAATATTTATAGTGCACACTGGAAGAGGCTAAAGGCAATAATGATAGTAGCAAACACTTCAGAAGTATCAGACAGCTTAAGTGTTTTTCAAATACTGAATTTCGTATTTACAGCAATTCCGTGAGGTAGGAACTATTATTTCTGTTATATTTGAGGAAACTAAAGCACAGGAAGTGCCTTAAAGTGACTGGCCCCGAGGTCACAAAACGGACTAGTACATGATCTCCCCCAACTGGACTCAGGCAACCTGTGCTGTGCACGACACCCCTCACACCCTCTCGTGGCTCATCATCCAGACACAGGAGTGGGGAAGAGAATAGAAGCCATAGTCTGCATGACGGACACGTCACTTCTCCTCTCTCCCTCTGCACCAAAAACTACAAGTTTATATAGATTCTGGACTATTTTGCCTCTCATCTTGTCTTACATCAGCTTTCTCGAGATATAATTTACATACCATAAAATTCAAGGGCTTTAAATGTGCAATTCAATACGTTTTGGTATATTTACAGAGTCATATGATCTAATTGCCACCGTCTATTTCATAATGTTTCCATCATTCTAATAAGAGGCTTTGTGCCTCTTTGCAGTCATTCCCCTTTCCGCCCCAGTGTCAGGCAGCCTCTCATCTACTTTCTCTCACTAAATACTTACCCTTTTTTGCACATGTCATATTAATGGAACCATACAACACATATTCTCTTTTCTGTGACTTCTTTCATAATGTTTTTGAGGTTCTAGAGAATGAACTTTTATGGTTGTAAGATGTTTCATTATTTCCGGACTTCTTTGGAAGGTCATGTAAAGTTGCCTCCTTGGGAGGGCAGGGTCCTGGTTTTACTACACGTTGTGGTTTATAGCTCTAACGCCAGGTCTAGGTGGCCCTACTGGAACTCCGAAGGTCCCCTTTGAGGGCGCCGTCACCGCCATCACCACCACCACCATCATCGTGAGCCTTCCAGACAATTCCAGGTGCAACTACGGGCATCGTGCTATTTGCAGCCTCTTAGCACCACTGCCTGTGCGCTGGGTCATCTAGGCAGTTTGAGAGGAACAAAAGTGGTTACCTCTGTGAAAGTAACAAATTGAAGGCATCATTTCTTATATTAAAAGGTTAAACACTTGTTTAATTAACAGGTTAGCAGAACACCAGGTTTGGGGGAGCATTGTGTAGACACAGCTGTATCCGTCCATTCCTAGAGGTTTTATCTTTTATCTTTTTTTTTTTTTGACTTTTGAGAATTATGCTCTTATTAACTCCTGTATATTCCAGCTGCTTTAAAAACAAGACTCTACAGTGTCTAGGACTGTAGGTCATTTGGATGGTAAGGATAAGTAACACAACATAAAGGATAATTCAACAAATGGATGATATAACAAGGTACATAATGAAGTCAGCTTTGTTCATTTAAAAACTACTTTGCAATGATTTTCGGTCGCCCTTTCTTGGAGTTTCCTGTATACAGTGTATCTCATAGATGGATAGAGACCTCTGGGCCATGAGCACCAGGAGGACCAGGTTATGAGATTAGGAAGTACCCAGAGTTCTATTTTATAATTCACTGATTTGATTTGCAGAGTCCAGGCCTTGAGTAGATAAAATAGAGCACTTAGAAAGCCACTCCCCGTATCTTGCTCTCAGGTAAAAAGTAGACTCACATTTTAGGTTGCCTATCATTTGGGAAAATGCCCTTTTCAAGAAATAGTACATTTCCATTCAAAAACTACTCCTTCATGAACACCTCTTATGAGCCAGGCACGGTCCTACATGTAGGACCTTGAGCTAGTTGAAGCATGCAGTGCAGCCTGCAGTGAGGGCCATGGGAGAGCCATGTTTTATTTCATGGTCAGGAAAGTTTTCTCTGATGAGGTGATATCTGGGGAGCCAGAGTAGGCCAGGAGTAAGTAAACCATGTAGGTTTCTGGGGAAAGGCACCTGAAGGCCGAGGGAATGGTGAAATGAAGTGCCCAGGCGCCGGAGCATGTTCCTGGCGTGGCCGGACTGAGGCAGCTGTAAGGGGAGGCTCAGGGTAGGAGGCCACCACGGGTGAGGAAGGAGGGGCCTCGCAGCCGGGCAGGCAGGTCTCCCAGAACCGCTGTGGGGACTCAGGATTTCCCCCGAATGAGGCAGGGGCCAAGGGGGCTTCCGAGCATTTCTCCTCCTCCATGTGAAGAATAATGGGCTTGGGGGCTTTCTGTTTTGTGGTGCTTGCCCATAAAAACGGTTGACACATTCCTGTTTTTTAGGGTTACCACTGGCCACTGCATGGATGGTTCCCTTCTTATGGAAAAATAATCTCCCTATTTATGTCTCTCTTGAGGTTGTTAGAGAAGTTTGGATTAAACACAAGCATTTCACAAATCCTCCTATTCCAGGTGGGCTGGTGTGGACCCTGCCTACCACTAGAAGGGGGAAGTCACTTCCCCTGAAACAGTAACCTTTTCTTTCTTTCCACCTTCTTCTAGAAGCAGCAAAGCACACAAAAGCTTTGTTTCTGATTGTGTATTTGGAATTTTTCTTAGGATGGATCTGTGCTGAATTCCCAAGTGAATAGTCCAATCTGTACTTAGTCTCAAATTCTGACCAGAAAGGAAACCTCCTCCTGATGGGGGCCTGGTCTCAGTGATGTTTTCTTTAGCCCTGAGAGATCAGGGGTGTTGATGACTTGGTGGCGGGAGAGAAAGGAAGGTTGCTTGGGGTTTTATGAAGTAGTAAGAAACAGCAAAACCTGGGGACAGGGGTGTCATTTAGCATGACAGACACAGCAAAAACCAGGAATGTGTCCTCTTCTGTTGTTTCCGTTACGGCAGTGGAAGGTTTGTTATTTTTCCCCCACGGTCCTGGCTGGTTTTGTGTTCAGCACAGATGTTCAGGAAACGAAGTCTAGCGCCAGCACCTGTGCAGCATTGACCCAGGCCTGCTTTGCAACATCCTCTGCTCTTACTGTACCTCCAAGATCAGCTTACATGTGACACTCACTCCCTCTCCCCCTGCTCATCCACCCGTAGCTGCCCACCAGCGCTTCTGTCCCTCCGTCTGAGTTTTTGGAATTAAAGGAAAACAACATGGAGCACAGTATCTCAGTGGCAAGTCTTGTTAACGGACAGGTAACCACTTGCATCTGTTTCGAAGCATCTTACGAATCCGCATGTGCAGTTTTGCAGGCTTGCAAGAAGCCTGGTGCCCCACAGCACCCGTCATGTAGAATAAATAAATGAACAGTTGATTTCAGTGGGGCGTCAGTGTCCTATTTTTAGAATACCATGTTTCCTTCCAGGGCTTTTCAGGTAGTTCTCATTTTAAAACTCTTAACATCTGCCCAGCATACGGCTTCTGACATCTGGCTTCCACTTGCTATACAGTAGGGACACTTGGACTAATTTCTCCATCTTTGCAATGGGACAGTGCCGGTTTCTGGAATGCACTAAAAGGGGGCTGGGGCTGGTAGGTAGCGAATGATACAAAAGCATATTGGAAACAAACCCACAGAACCAACACGCTCATCACATTTTATTATTCGTTGAGCTCCCAAGTAAGTGTTTACTTGTAAATCTCAATAGGCATTTTAACATTCTCTCCTCTTGGCTCAGAAGGGTACTAAGCTGCCTCTCTGGAAGAAGCATCCTCCTTTTCTCCCGGTCCAGAATTTGTGACTATATTTGTCCTTAAGCACAGCAGCTGGACCTGGCTCATGGTTGAAGGATTTGTGCCGCAGAGGCAGGATCTTGAGGCGAGGGGAGAGAGCGCACATGACCCTGGGTGGGTGGCGCCCCCAGCCTGGGCCTGGCTCCTGCCTTGTCTTTGGGTACTGGTTTGGCTCCCAGCTGCTGTGTATACAAATGCCCACTAGTGAGAGGGCAGAGACCCTCCGAGGAGAAACAGCCCAAAGGAGAGACTTAATCACAACTAGCTCACTTTGGTGACTTCTTCACCAAAAATATAGACTTACATTCACAGTTGATTTTTTCCCTATAGCAAATTTAGGTCTTTACAAAGCTTCACAATTATTTTTATTACTTAGTGAGCAACCCATGTGGAGGTAGTTCAGAATGAACAACCTGAGGTTAAAAGAGGTTAAGTGAGGTATTCAGAAACAGTCGTTGGCAGGATTACCTTTGAATTTCAAGCAGCGGTCTTGGCGATCACTACAGTAAAAAGGAACTGTCCCCCTAGAGTGAAGGTCTCATATGTACTTGGGCGAAAATATCTCCGTGTTGGCATTGCCTTGACAAAACTTTACCCCATTGCTCCATTTTAGTGGGAATAATCATGGAAAATCTGTACAACGTCCTCAACTTCTTAACCTGAGTGAGCCATTTCAGCGTTGTGCCTACGGTGGCTCTCTGCGGAATGGGCCTCCAAGAGCCTTAAGCTTCTAGAGAAGATAAGGAAGAGCCTTGACTTCAGACTATGTGAAGAATAAACCAGATTTTTTCCCCCTTCAGCTTACAAATCAGCTGCTTCTACCTAGACTGTTAGAGCAATTTACACCCTACTGAGGAGGCTATGTGGGGTTCTTGAGCCATAGAGCGTGCATTGATTGACAGCCGCTGTCTTCAACTACAACAGAGATGGAGTGAGCATTTATACAGACTCAGTGGGGTGGGACTTCCCTTTTGAATGCTGCTTTATGTCTTTTCAGCCAAATGCCATTTACATCTGCCCACCATTTGAAATCTCCTTTGACTTTCTACTTCTTACAAAAGGAAGTAAAACAAGTGTTGCGGCCTCCATAGATAGCATCATGGCATTTTCTTCATTTTCCCAAAATGTACCTTTTGGGTGTTTTGTGCTCAAGAGCTTAAGGAAAGTGGGTCTTTTCAAATGAAAATTTTGCAAAATCTTACTAGGGTGTAAGCTAATGAAAATTTTGGAAAATTTATTGTGAGTTGATGGGGCTATGATTGCTTCTTTGCACTTTGAACAAACCACATCTCTGCATAACCTTTTCATGAACCACATCAGAGTCCGTTCCATTCTGTGGTTGTTTCTGAAGAAGGTAACATAGGTGTGCACTGATAGATGGTAACTGTATTTTTGTGAGTCTTTTTTTTTTAAAGTTTAGTTTGAGAGAGATAGTTGGGAGGGGTGTTCAGAGAGAGAGAGGCTGAGAGAATCTCAAGCAGGCTCTGAGCTGTCAGCAGGAGCCTGATGTGGGGCTCGAACTCATGAACCGTGAGATCATGACTAGAGCCAGTCAGATGCGGAACTGCCTGAGCCACTCAGCTGCCCTGTGAGTTTGGTTTTAAGGGACAGTTTTGATGTTAGACAACTGTATTAAGGATAAATTTAGAGCTGTGCTATCAGACTATTAAGGTAATTTTCAGATTTAAATTTAAAGGAATTTTGTGCTTCATTGTCTGAGGTTGGACTATCACGTTTTGTAACTCGATAAGCATAGGAAGTCAGTACAGCAAAATACATATTAAAAGCAAAAACTTTTTACAAGGATTAAATCATTTAAGAGTTCAAAACATCCTTGATGTCAACATCATTTTTTCAAACTGTGTGAGAGGATTATATCCAGGCATGCAGTGATGGTGAAATAATTATGTCATCATTGTGATGACCATGTAGCCCACATGGTTGAATTTCCCAATTAGTCTAAAATTTGGGGTATATGAGAATATTCTGTATCAAGAAGAGCTTTATGATCCTGATAAATTCCTGACTGGATAGTTCATTGTCATTCTAATCTTTTTATGTAATTTTGAAAAACCTGATCACAGCTCTTTTTGGACACCATGTTAAAGCTTGCATCTGGGGAGATTTATAAGAAGTTGAGGCAATTCTGGTCTTCAGCACCTTTTCAAAATAACTATGTAGTTTTGAAATCATGATGTTTCAGTGACTCATTTTTGTAAACCCTGACCCAGTCTTTGCAGTTTATTTATTCATCCACTTATTCAAGAAAACTTATTAAGCACTTACTTGTCATTAACATTTAATAATTTCTGATAGCTACCATTTAAAGTGTTCACATTGTAACATACAGTGAGATGGTGATCACAAAGCATATTGTTAATAACTAATGGCTTCACCATTACCATGAATTATTCAGTCTTTAACCATTTATATTTTGAGTGCCTCTCATTCAATACAGAAATATTTAGTGAGCACCTACTGTGTGTCAAGAACTCGGATATAGCAACGAGTATAACATGCAAAAGTTTCTGCCCCAGTAAAGACACATTCCACTGCTTCTCAAATATATTTTTAAAAACATTTTAAAACATTTAAAAAACATTTTAAAAACACTTAAAAACTGCACTAATGTATATGAGTGTTCTTTTTAAATGAATATAGAAAAATTTGGTACCATGTTTATTCTTTTGTGTTGGTTCTTTTAAATGCAAAGAACTGGTAGTTGTATCGAAGAGTCTGAAAGGGGTGCCTAGAGAAATCTAGTGTTAGGTTTTAAAGGAATATAAAAATTTTTAGGCAAAATTGCATCAAAGACTAACATGTCCTGCTAGTCCATGATGTAATGTAAGTGACACAAATTCTGATTAGCTCAAGAGCAAAGCAAATAAATTGATAGCACTTTGTCTAAATACAATTTTAAAAAATTGAAGTTTACTCCTAGGTGGTTTAGACTGTAGTACTCCCAATATCTATTTAATTGAAAAAGTGTGAATATCAGAATGATTATGACATATAATGAAGAAATACTACAAAAGATAAATACATGAATGAACAATTTAATGAAATGTTTTATTTAGTAGAAAGCCTAATTCCTTAATGATACTGGAAATGGGAAAACAACTTATTAAAAATAAATATTGAAACACCTTTAAGTAAAACTAAGTATAGAGGCTTTTTCTCATTAATAAAAAACAGGATTTATTATTGTGCGTACTTGTATTACTAGTGTTTGTATACAATTTTCACTTGGAAAATAGTGCTGCCTTTACTTTGATTATTAACCCTAGGTTTTGAGAATTTGCTAGTTAAGGCTATTGCTATATGTCTCAATGGCCAAAGATGATTAGAAAAATGGCAAAAATGACCTTGATATTTCAGCTCTTGCCACTCTGATAACCATAAAGCCATTCTGAATGTTTGTCTGCAATTCATATATTTGAGGTTGGCATAACATACATGAGGCCCAGGCTTATGTTTAGGAAGCATGCCAACGGGGGCACCTGGGTGGCTCAGTCTGTTGGGCATCTGACTTCAGTTCAGGTCATAATCTCTGGTTCTTGACTTCCTTGGGCTCTCTGCTGTCAGCTTGGAGCCTGCTTCAGATCCTCTGTCTCCCTCTCTCTGCCCAATCCCACTTGTACATGCCTTCTTTCTCTCTTTCTCTCAAAAATAAACATTTAAAAACATTTTAAAAAGCATACCAAGGAACTGAAGAAACTTGTAGCATAAGACATATATGGAAATAGAACTTTATACCTAACAACTCTGTGATACCTATAGTGTGTGTGTGTGCATGTGTGTGAGTACCCACACTTAAGTACTTAACTACCCAGAGAGCTGCTCCTGTAATCTGATGACCTCGTGCACGAGAACCCAGGAGGTACATATGGTATCTGTGGTCACTGAAGGTGGACGCTTTGAACATAAGGACTGGCATTTTTTCAGTAATATTCTAAGAAGCCGTCCGTCTGCACTTCACTTGGCCCAAGGTTCCGCAGAGAACAGAAAGATGAAGTGCAGACTTGGTTCAGTGGGAGGAGGGAAGAGACTGGATTTGGCCAAAGGCATTTTACTGTGAAGTTCCGAAGACAAAGAAGAGGTTCCTTTCTGGGGGGGGGGGGGG
>NC_043705.1:79242276-79291260 GCF_006229205.1 Suricata suricatta | reverse complement strand
ATTTCTGTGGCATTCCAAAGCCCACAGCTGGTCAGTCTGGCTCATTTTTCAGAGCAGCACTGTCCAGCAGAAATATAATATGAACCACATATGTAATTTAAAATTTTCTCACAGTTAAAATTTTTAAAAGCCAAAAAAAAAAGGAAACTATTTTTGTATTTAACCTGAGATTTACAAAATATTGTCATTTGCCACCCAATCAAAATAAAAATATTACTGAGATGTTTTATATTTTTATAATAATTCTTCAAAATCTGGGGCCTACGTTATAATTACAACAGATCACAGAGACTGAACATCCGGAGAGGAGGGCTTGCTTTGGCCCCTTTACGTATTTATTTCTGAGCCTTCCTCGACCTGTGCATTGCCTGGCTAGGTTCGTAATTACTGGAGGCAAGTGATTGAATGCTCCATTTTCATTGGCTCTATTTTAAACTTTTAAACTTCATGTAGATATTACTAGAGAGTTAAGATTTGTTTTGTGCCAAAATATACTAGAAATTCTTTTTATAGTATAGTCACATTTATAGCTCTAAGAGATGGAACAGGCAGAGCCGTTAGGAGATAAGGTTTATCATCCGGATTATAGCGCCAACCCTCAGTGTGACTTCAGGCTTGATTGCTTAACGTCTCTGGTCCTCTCAATCTAATGATCTGTAAAATGCTGTGGGATTAGATTACTTCTAATGTGCTTTCCCGTCCTGACTGTGTAATTTGTTTTTGAACAAATGCGGTTTTTCTTTTGACAGATAGTATTATAGAAGAATAATAGCTCTCCTTTGCTGACCTTTGCAAACAACCTGTGATGATTTTTATGAATTTCTTTTGTATTCCATATTCTGTTCCTTTTCAAAAATTGAGATTCTTATCCCCAAAGACGATGGCATTGTTTTTGTATCTTTAGCACAAAAGATCGTAAGGTGGCAATGAATGTTACGTGGATTTTTACTTGCACTAAAAACTTACATTAAAAACATTAGTTACAGTTTGCTTGGTGGAGAAAGTTGAGGTATTTCAGCAAGTTGTGAATGTTTCAGCTGCCTTTTTTTCTTACTAAAGAAATTATGAGTGAATTTTACCCTTCAACTAGATATTGCATATTTTTTTTCCTCCTTCATCTTTAACTTTCCTGCAACTCAGAATGTTTTTTCCCCCTGCTGTTTTGCTCTTCTGGTCATGCCATTCCCTTGCCTGAAACTCTTCAGTGTTCAGGATTACCTGGGAGGCTCCTCAGCTTGGCATTAAAGGAGCTGGCTGCTCAGTCTAGCCTGCCTTCCGCGCTCTTCTTGCACTGAGCCCCCTGTGAATCAGCATTCTGATTGTGGACTGGTGTACCCATCCTATCTACACGTGCCTCAGGCAGCCCTTTCTCTCTACCCTTGCCCCTCTTCTTCTGCCCACCCCCCCCCCGACTGCCTCTCCTTTCCTTCAGTTACGAGGATCATTTCCAGCCTTTAAGGCCAGATAGAGTGACAGCCCTGTCTTCGCCCCAATCCATAATTTAGCAACCTGTGCTGGAATAATGCTTGCTCTTATTTGTCCTGATCACATGTTACCTTTAACCAGCACAAACATTTATTCCAATAGAATTGGGACTCTTTCTCCTATGATGTTTCAGTGTGCTAAGGACAGGTTAATCTTTTATTTACTGCCTTATTGGATGCTGGATTCTCAGTCAGGCCCCAGACATAAAAAGAGCAAATAGATAAGCAAGTAGTTACAATGACCTGCTAAGTGCAAAATTGGAATATGTGCAGGGCACCTTGATGCACCAGAGGAGGGGGCCACAACTGTTACTGAGAGAAATCTGGAGAGGGTCCCTGGGCTGATGAGTCCTAAGCTGGGAGTCATTTAAGGCCCTGGGAACTGCCCTAATAAAGCACAACCGCCAAAGGGCATGGAGTGTGTGCTGTGCTTCCTCCACGGCCCTCCTTCCAGCGGTGTGGTGTAGTGATGCAGTGTGCGCACTGGGCTCAGACGGGCTGGGTTCCAGTCTTGGCTCTGCCACTCAGCTCCATCAACGTGAGCATGCTGCTTCGTCATTTTGTGCGTCCATTCTGTTCTCAAATGGAATGTGGGGATGATGGTAATTTTCGTGGGGGAAAGCTAGAAAAAGAGTGAAAGGAAGGAGGAGGAGGTTTTAGATGAGTTAAATTCAACAAAGAATTTAGAATAGAAAGTCCTTAATTGTTAGCTATTTTTGTATCTCTTACAATTCTTAACAGTGCTGTGTGCATAGAAGGCATTCAGTGAATATTTACTGAGTGATTACACACTGCCACCAATCAATGAGTTATATTCATGCCCTTTGTCTATTATGGAAGCATACATTTTGTGGTGATGCCTCTCAGTGATGTGACCTTGCAGCGCTGTTACTTGTTTGAGGGTCTTGGAGGGAGGTGTGTATGTCAGTGATATGTGCTGGGTTCATTTTGGCTCACTAGGGGAAGTTTTCCAATTCTGAGATTGATGACCTGAAACTTGTTGTCTGCTGTGATTTCCAGCTGCCTAGATTTCTGATACCGCAAGCCATAGGCAGTGTTTGCAGATCGGTTGCATGGAGAATCAGTTCACAATGCACCTTACGGAGCCACATCTTTTGTGTAGGACTGTTTCTTCTCTAATGAAATGTGTATGAAATTAATAACGGAGGCATGCCATGAAGCCCTCCTAAATCATTTTAACTTAAATCATTTTAACTTAAATCTTTCGGTATTACTTAAAATTGCCTTTCATATAATGAAGTGGCTTTTTTTTTTAATCCTCACAGATATACGTTGCCTACTCCTTCATAAATTGTAAACCATGAATATTTACTTAGTATATAACAGATCCCTCATCTTAAAATTCATAGCATTTTTGCCTTTAACTGAGATTAGTGCCCAGTCCTTGTTAGGCACTTTCTCTTTACAGAACTTGTCTTTCATTATTAATGTCACAGTAGTTCTTAAGAACAAATTGCATTAAAAATACAGAAAACAAAGAGCTACTTTTTAATATGAGTAGTAGTTTATTGAAGCAATAATTGAGTAATAAATATTGCAATATTTATGGAGCCATACATTTGCTAATAATTATATGGTAGGTTTTTCTGTTGTAGCTATATTTTTGAAGCATTTTAAAATAAAATAGAAAGAATTATTCCTAAAGATTAAAATTCATCGTGTACTAGAATCATACTAAAAGCATAATAATTGTTCTTCCACAAATACGTGCCAGACCTGTTAGACTTGGTGTCTAACATCAGTTAGCTTCATCAGTTTTTCTGGGCACTCACCAGACACCTTGAGAATGGGTAAGGGAGGCAGTTCCAGTGATGTTACAGATGGATAAACCGGATGACTTACTTGCCCAGGGTTATGCAGCGATTAGACATCAGTATCTGTTTTGTTCATGAGATTATTCTGCTGCTTCAAATGTTTATTTTTATAAGCAAATATAAAATTAGTACTGTTACAGTCCATTTTCGATTTCTACACGATATGAGAGGATAGCAGATAAAGTTCCCTATACAGAGGGTACATATTTGGATAAGGTGGGTCTAGCATATCAGTAACAATGTGTTCTCCTTGAGAGTAGAGATACATTTTGTCAAATTCATTAATGGGATGCACTTAACAAAAAGAAACTTCGTTTCATTTTAAAACCACCACCTTTTAAAAACAATTATGTTAAAAGATAGTTGAACTATTATTAGTCTGTAATGCAAACCTGAATAATGAAGCTCTTATTTGGATACTTTTTCAAACATTCCCTCCCCAAATAGTTTCATCCTGCCACAAGAAAGATCTTTCTTTGGGGATTTCCTTTCCTGCATGGCAGAGAGTTCCTTACAACAAAAATACTAGAAAGGAACCAGAAAGCTAGCTGTTCAGGCACTTCTCCTATAACTGATGTTTAAAAATGTTAGTCTGACTGATGGGTGAAAATGAAATTTTTCATAATGAGACACTTGAAATCATGAAGAATGAGGAAAATTGTCTGATTATTGGCTTAAAAATAGTTTCATGCATGCTGTCATTGAAATTTTTAGATTTTTTTATATGGGTAAACAAGTTTTTCTAGTGAAAAATATTAATGATTATGAGGATAATTTTCAAGTGATTGCTGATAGTTTGAGTTAAAAATGGCCTTCCCTTTTAAGACCTTATTTCTTTAGAACTTAAGCGTCTTTACATATTTTGCCTCATTTATTTTTACAGCGTCCTTATACAGGGATATGCGTGGGTGGGCACAGTTGTTACTATAAAGGTAGTGAAATCCAGGCATAGATTAAATGATTTACTCTTAATTTTATGCTGTCCCTTTTTCAGGCAGTTTCTAAGGCTTTACAGTGCCGTTATTCTGAGCAGTGCATCATTCAGCACAGTGAAGAATTCTGGGAATAGACTTGAGAACGCCAGTGCTCTGATTAGGATCGTTCAGAGTCCTTAATGGCCCTTACCTTCTGAGGCAAGAATGGTGTTGACATTTTACTGATGCTAAAATGAAGGCATCGGAACTGAGCAAAACATATTCCAAATACCGGGTAGAATTTCGTTCACCACACATCTGATAAAGGCAGACGACTTCATTAGCTGGTGATGATTGTACCAATTCTGAACGCTGTGATAGTAAGGGCAAACAATCCTGCATGGTAGACAAAAGGTTTTTGGAAATAGATGACCTGGTAGTAAATAGTGAAGTTCGCAAGCAGAGACTTCTCTCCACGCTGGCCCTTTCCCAACGTGCTGTGACACATTTCAAGCTCTTCCATTTTAGTCTCCATTATCCACCACCCCAGTTCTCAATTCAATTTCAGACTCGGGCAAAAGCCTGTAATTCTATTTGTTTTGGGTAAATTTAGCAAGCTGCTCCTGATTACACCTTAGCCAGAGACCATCTGTTGACTGGCGTGCCTCTCGGAGGAGTGGTTTCTGTAGGCGATGAATGGGAAGAGGATTGGAACCTGCTGCTATTAGTAAGCAGATGCACCGTATCAGGGATAGTCCTTCCCGCCTTTCAATCTGCCAGCTCTCTATATTGATGGCGTGTCGTATGCCTGCGAGTCATTCCATCCTGAGGCAATGAGAAGTGCTCTCCTAGGGGCCATTTATCAAGTGCTTCTACTGGCATTTGATGGAAAGGAATTTAGAAGTCATAGTTTGATACACTTAAAGCGCGGCCACATTCTGCCTTGCACGCCCCGAGTAGTATGTGTGTGTATACATATCAACCCCGTGTACATGCTTTTCAGCAGCTATAGTCATGCACTGTCAAAAGCCCCACAGACCAAACAACAGGATACAGCTGTGCTCCGTAATGTGATGCGTAAACCTCCTCAGTGTCAAGCTCAGGATTCTTTAAAGCACTGCTTCCTCTCCTGAAATTATTGCCGGTTCATTTGCATCAGATGGGGAAGATGTGCTAGATAAATTTAGAATGTTGAGGAACCGTTTCGATGCTGACTGCGTTATGATGAGGGTTCTTTCTAAATGATGATGGTATCGTTAGCTCATGGCTAAGAGGAGCCTGCTCTAAACACCGCAGAGACAGCAGCTTCCTGTTGTAGCGAGGCATGAGGGGAAATGGCGAAAATGAACATAAATTAGGTTCATCTCCTTTTCGAAAAGGATCGGAGGAGGAAGGTGAGGGAAGGAGGCAGTGGATTGCCAGAGTGCTTGAAAACTGCAGTTAGAACAGTGAGGGGAGAGCATCGCTTCTCTGCCTTGTGTTGGGGGAGACGAGGGACACCTGGGTGCTAACCACGCAGCTGGTGTCGTTGACGGGCTTCCATAGGAGATGGCTAGGGTCCTGCTAGAAACCCGTCACAAGGGTTTTCTCATTGAGTTCAGCTTCTAAGTAGGGAGGGAGGTGCAGAATTGTATCCCAGCTGCAATGCTTTTCTTTAAGGCAAGAAAGAAGTTAAATTTGATAAAAATCTCACAGCATACCAGATCCACTACTTTTTTCCACCTATTTGTGACCTATTGTTTTGACAAAATGGCTTTTTTAATGCCGTGAATTAAAGTGGGGATTTTCCTCCACCCCTATTTCTCACATACAAAATCAGCGTTCTTTAACTCAGGTTACAAAAATCACTGCAGGTCAAAGTGAGGGTTGAGTTACCACAGCAGAAATGTGGTCTAGAGTATGTATGTGTCTTAAATTTTAGTAAATAAATAATGACTGTATTAAAATATTACAATTAAAAATGTCTAAATAGTGAATATACATATACTGAAACATTTTAAAGGATCAAGATTCCCAATCTTGAAAGAGAAAAAAATTGTTTCTGGGTATTTCTTTGCTAATTTGATTCATTGCTACTGAACTGATGAATGTGAAGCTGATTTAATAAGCTATAATATTTACATGTACTTGTCATCTGTGATATAATAGGATATAATGTTTTTAAAATGCAGATTATTGCCCAACCATATAACAATTGTTATGCAAATAGAAATAGAGGCTTAATTTACAGTTAAGGCTATATTTTGCTGATATTATAGTGGATATTATGAAAGCACTAAGAAATACCCTGAATGAGCAAAGGAACCCTTTTACAACACATGTAGGAATCATACAGTTGATTCACTTTCTGTGAATGAGGCTTAACTTAAACAAATAAATTGCTTTAACAAGGGTCTGTGGTCTTCAGGAAATGACACTTGATACATGCTGCAGAAGTCTTGTAGAAATCATCTTAAGGTAGTTTATATTGTGCATGAATATCTTTTTACCTAACCTGGTAAGGGTCCGAAACAGGAAGCATAAAAACTGAAGTGACATCAGGCATGAATAAATAATAAGAGTTGGAAACTGTAGTGTGAATTCTCCCACTGGTTCATACGTTTCTTCCTGTAGGCTCCAGGATGAATGATATTGGCCAAAATGTTCCCAGGGAACACTTTTTTTTTTTTTAAAGAAATATTTTTCAGGCTCTTGCTGTGTGAAGAAACAGTCAAGGTGATTTAAGGGCAAGGCAAATATCCCTTAAAGACCTTCGTCATAATATAGCTTTTTATCATAATTGAACATATGCTTGGTTGCCTGCAGTGTCTCATGTTCCAGTCAGGGTAGAACAGGCTAATTTTTAAGGGACGTGATTCAGTGGCACAAATAGGGAGAGAAATAAGACTAACGGGCATGTGTGCAGGACGGGCCCGGAAGAAGGTAAAAGGTAAGACAGCCACACCCTGCGAGGACTGTGCCGGGTGGACACAAGGCCAGGCTAGCTGAGTCTTGTCTCTTCATGTCTGGAGGAAATTGAGTTCAGTTTAGGCAATAGTGAGGCACTGTGGGAGAGACAAGTATGTGATAGTCTCTGCTTTGTGCTAAGCTTATATAGGGAGTAGGCCATTGTTGGCAAAATCATTTAAGAACAAGACTTGGCACTGTAGTGCTAAGGTGAGAAGGGTACTCAAAGCCACCAATGCACCCTAGGGGGCAGGCATTTAAATCGTAGGGAGGATAGACTAGATCAGCCTCCGTGACCTGCAGATCATGGTCACTAACAAATGTGCATTAGTTTTGCCTCACCACAGATGATAAGAAAAGCCCCACAGTACACATTAGGACTAAGGATCAGTTTCTAGATGGAGAAGACGTTGCATTAGTCTTCTTGGATGGGGGCTCTGCTTTGAGAGAGGAGCATTTGGGAGAATTTAAAAGGGTGAGAAAGAAAAGTTATAGCTGCCGCTTTAGTGTGAAAACTGTCAATGCCAAGTCACAACCGCCCTGTGCTCTGGGCTCCTTCCTGCAGACTGCAGGATGATGCCTGCGCAGTCCGCTGCAGAACTGGGCCCGCGACCCATGGGCTTTCTCCTGCTGTCCCCTCTCAGATACTCCAGTTGGTGTTGCCAGCTTTACAGTCTCCATGGGCCGATTTACCTTGGTAATTTGCACCTGATGCATTTATATTGGTAATTTTTTTCTTCCTGGAACCCTGGGATCTCATTTATTCACTAGTGCAATAAAGTGTTAGAGTGAAAATCCTCCCCTAAAGCAAGGAGGGGAAGAATTGTTTAGGGAAAATAGCAACCATGCTAACTGTGACTCTAATTAAAACCTTGAAAGAAGCCTTGTTCCTCTTTGGGGGTGGCTAATACCTGCATCTCTGTGTACACAGAGCCCAACGTTAGTCCGTCTACGGGCATCACTGCTAACTTTGGGTTGGTTTCTTTCTTTCTTTTTTTTTTTTTTTTAATTCACTGTCAATATGTTTTTGTTTCAAAACAAAACAATAATAGCCGTGGGATTGAAACACAAGACTTCTTTGGCCACAGCTTGCAAAAACCATGCTTGGTTGTGTGTGTAGGGAAAATTACTTTGAATAACAAAAGCACAAACAAGAATTGATAGAATAATAAGCAATTAAGGTGGATTAACAACAGTTGCTGAATTCCAGCTGTTGGCTGCAGATGCAGCCTGGCTTCCTAATGCAGACTGCTTGAAACCCATTGCTATTCAGGCACCAGAAGGGAGAGAAGTGTGCTCTTGGCTCTGCCTGTATCAGGGGTAGCTTTCTTGTTGTCTTTCCTGGGGGAGTTCAATATCTGGGGTATGTTTTATTTTCTCCTGGTTTATGAAGATACCACTCATCTTTCTCTGCCTTCTGTTATTTCGGTATCTTCCTATATAGTTTTTTGTGTCTTTTTTGATTTCAAATGGCTAACCAAAGTCTATGTGCTTGCTCTTTGGTTATGCCATATTGAAACAAAGACAAGAGAGCCAAGTATGTGCTCGTCTCTGTATCCAGTGGGAAAGAAGAGCTCACAGTAAGAGAAATGACAGATTCCTTTGGCTGCTATAAATAATTATCTGGATTGTTTCCTGGGCTAGCAGCTAGGCCACATTCTGAAACTCCTTAAGGAAGATGGCCTCATATAATTATAGGTTCAAGCACACAGCCCTGGGAAACTGAATGAACAGGTAATTTACGGGGTAATCACCATACGCAGTCAGTCCCCTGCAGCCTTACCACAGTGCGCTTTATGGCAGCCAAACCTGGATCCTCTGGAAGGCTGTCTTATCAGTGATACGATGGACCCTCTCACAATAATGGCCAGGGGCCTGAGCTACAGGGCCAGCATCATGGAGCCCCGTGCCTCACACATGGAAACCCGTGCCCCAGTTTCAGGACTTGGTTTAATTCAGGCTTTGCTGTTGCCATCTCCAGATTCTTAGTTTTATCTTTGAACCAGTGTTTTGTAAGTGGAACATGTGTGTCAGTTAAGGGGGTATATTAAAAAATGTGCATTTGCCTGAAGAGGCGATGCCCTATAAACATAGACCGTGATGCGCATGATTTTAGGGAGACTCCACATGAGTACAAGGCGAGCATGTTACAGAAGCAGCCCATTTCCACGGTGTGTTGGCAGAACATGCATGCATCAAAGAAGAACGTGTAACAGCTGAGCTAGTTGCAGTGGCGTTAGCTTCATGAAGTGTTTGTACTGTTGTAGGAAGAACACAGTAGGGATGTGTATGTGGACGGCAGTATACAGGTTGTGTCCTTTGATGATTCCACATACAAGTTAAGAGCTCATATGTTTACATTTAAAACTGCTATTATACCATATGAAGATGAAAGGTAAAATTTGTGCCAATAATTAAATATTTTGATTTTTCTTTACTTAAAACAACATTAAAGAGCAAATAAACAATATCGTGAGAAATTGAGAGAGAGAGAGACCATGGAAGAAAGGGAAAAGCTTTATATTTTAGTGCCTTTATGGCACTTTCTTCCTGCCTTTTGAACACGGGGCCTTTTTGGTTTGTACCATGCCCTGCAAATGATGTGGTGGGCCCCACTCAGGTGGTCTGTAGTCTCGGATTTAACTGGGTCAAATTGAAGAGGATGCTAAGATCTCCTAATGCTCCCCAGGTAGCCGGGGGACACAGACACACCAAACAGACATGTCTTCTATGTCTTCTTTAGGGTCTTAGCTGAGGCAGAGGATTGACCTGACAGGTTCCCATTTAATTAGATCCCACCATATTTCAAAGTTTCTACCTGTTCAAAGAACCTTTGGCAGACTGTGTGTTCAGGCAGCGAATCTTTTCATGACTGTTATTTTCTCCAGTGATGTGTGAGGGTCCTTTTACCTTCTAGATGTGGTTACCAAAAAAGAGGAATTTTGTACCAGCTTAGTAACATTATAAAAGACCTCTCCCTGCCAGGGCCTCTGCCTCTGACCATCTCCTGACTTCTCTGTTTCAGCAGAATGTGTAGTTGTTCCTTCAAATGAATTCGGAGATGTGGGCGCGTTGACTTATCTGCCCTCATGAATGTCAACAGTTGTCTGATGAACTAGTGCCTGCTACCACAGACAGAAACACTGCCAGACTAATGCTTCACTCAGGATAGATAGAGACCACATAAGCCAACATACCACTCTTCACCCAAGGCAATTTACTAACCAGCTTCTAGGTCCAGATTGTGTTAATAAATGAAAGCAACCTCAGGGAGCTGGTATAAAACCACAAGTGCCTACTTTGAGCCAGTGGGAGAGCTGACTGGGGGGAGGGCAGATGGTCAGCCATTCCAGAGGAGTACAGGGGACATTATCTCCCAAAGGTTAGCATAAAGCCAAGACTAACAGCAAAATGACTTGCTTGTGGAAGCCAACCACATGGAATGTCTACTTGATTCTTTTCTAAAACTAGCATTTTATCTCAGCAGGAGAGAGAATGGCCTGGGGTGAGAAGGAGAAGCCAAAAGTCCTACCCCCAGTCCAGTTTTGTCATAGGTTTGCTGACCCACATTTCTCTTCCAGCATGTTCCTCGCTAGGAATTGGTAGGAAGTTGCTATTATTCCTCAGGTAACATTCTATTGCTTAGCAAACCTGAAACTGTTGTCTTAAGCAGGAATTGGCAACATTTCCCCAAGAAAGGCATGTTTGTCTTTTCTACTAATCTGTTTTTGTGAGAGCAGGAAGAAGAGTGAGGTAGGGCCTACGTATTGTATAGGTAGGGTTGTGTTAGGGACTTCACAACTCCTCCTTAAATTAAATGATAGTCCTCTGTTGAAATACAAACAGCCTAAAATGGAAAAACTCACCAAGACCTTACCTCTCTGAAGGTAACCAGGTGGGAGGTCGACTTCCTGGTCTCATCTCAGGACAGTACTTTCCTCCCGCCAAAATTCACCCAGTAGTCCGTTAATACCAGGCCAGGAACCCCAGCATACCGAAGGCCATGGGTATGAGAAGAACCTGGCTTCCATGAATGGCCGGAAATGTGTTTGTTAATGTTGCTTCTGTTTTAATTCCTTTTTTGAAGGAGAAGAGCAGCCAAGGTGTTTCAGACAACTTGATAACACATGTTATTTGTCATACCTGCTCGTAGTCTTCTCAAAAACCTGGAACAAGACTTGGCATGTTCTAGAAATTGAACATATTATTTGCTAAAAATGAATAATATTAATACATAAGGAATTTATGGGTGTTTGTTGCCAGAGTCAGACATCGTGGAAAAAAAAGATGATTGATGGTGAAGTTAAAGAGGTTGTTTTATACTGTGTTTCTAGTCATTTTAAGAGAATTAAACTTTTTTTTGCAAAATAATGTTTACAAGACAGTGTAGAGCCTGATTACCTGGATTTCAGTCTAGCACTAGCTAGCCATATGAACTTGGGTAAATGCCTGTGCCTAAGTTTCTTCATCTATGAAATGAGGATCATAATCATATGAAGCCCATGAGTTGTTCTGAATATCAAATAAGTTGAAACATGTAAAGCACTTGACCTGTGTTCGATACACATACACAGTGGCTGTTATTCTGAAGGCAACATCTATCAGTTATGGCTAAGGGAGTCAGAAAAAAGGGCAGATACCTCATGGTGAAGTTTGTGCCAATTGTTATGAAAGTAATGAGTTTGCACACAAAGGGCCCTTAAAAGTACAAGTTAATATTACCCTGCCACTGAGCAGTTTGCAAAGCCAAGTACAGTACAGGTAGGACTTTGGTTTCCCAGGGCTTTGGTGTTTACCTGGTTTTTCTTCTTGAAAAAGGAATTTAGGCCTTGGAGCCATTCTACTTAGGCAACTTCCTTGGCCTGTCCAACGGCTGGGCTGGTGGGAATGTGATGAGTCTTGATGGGGCCTGGTTGAGCACAAAGTGTGGGAAGCCCTCTGCAATCACCTCACTGCAGTTTGGAGTCCTTTAATTTTTCTTATCAGTAATTCACTTTAGATAACAACTCTGGAGATAAAATAGACCTTACGGGTTGGCTGAAGGGAGGGAGAACAAAGGTTTTATTGGTGTTTTATCTCCTATTTACTAAAAACTGTTTGGTTGTAAAAGATAAAGACAAAGCTATTGTGTCTGCTCCAGAAAATGAACAAATAAAAGTAATCATTGAAGAGGGGTATTAGTAACAAATAGGGCATATTTACTTTTTCCCTGGCTGGTGGCTTCAAATCTTGACTTCATTATTTTTTCGCTTTTTTTTGGCACTCCAGTTGAAAATCAAACACAAGCACGGGCCTTAGGCTAATTTCCTTGCCAAGCTGAAACTAAGGCACCTGACTGATCAGTCTAATTTTGTCTAGGAAGACCACAGGCAGGTGGCTTTCTCCTCTAATGGGATTCTAGTGTATGAGAATGAATGATGTGGGAAAGCACATTCAGGAAGGTTCTTGGGTCATCTTGAAGAGAAGAGAATGATCACAATAGATAAAGGAAATAATACATATTTGCTTGAAATGCTGAATATTCTTCAAGAATACCTTAGAGGGAAAAATAACATGCTTTGCTTTTAAAACGCATTATCTCCTTTTTTAAAAATGTCTAACTTTTGTAATACTGAAGTAGGTAATGATCTTTCTAGCTGAATAGTAATCATAATAAAAGGATGACATATGACTCTTCCTTAATAGTGTCTATCCAAGTGCAGCATTTTAGGTAAAAAGTCTCTGAGGGATTTTTACAAAATCGGTTGTGAATGTTATATTGGTTTGTTTTTTAAGAATTTTTTTCTTTAAGTTTGTACAACTTTATAAGATGGGGTTATTTCCTTTAAACATAGTTTAGGGAAGTTTTGTAGGGTTGTTTTTTTTTTTTTTATTCCTTTAAAGTTACAGTTGTCTTTCTTTTTTGAGTGTGAGTGCATGGCATGATACGACATTCAAAAATGATAAAAAGGGTCCACAGTGAAAAATAAGTCTCTTTCTCACTCCTGTTCTCTGCCTATCCACTTCCTCTCTCTCAAGTGGCAATTTTTGTTCATAGGTTTTGTGGGTATATATGTAAATACATAAAAATTGCAGACATCCCTTATTCTGGTCCTCAGTAAGAAAGAAAGGCCATAGTGGAAGGCTTCCGCATCCCCATTGAGAAGATGCTGGAATTAAGAGTCTTATTGCTTGGAGCATCTGCCTCTTCATAATTGTTAATACGCCCAAAGAAGGGGCCTTGTCCTCCAGCTATTAGGCTGTAGGCAGTCTGTAGACCATACAAGACCCGGCATGTGGCCTGTATCCAATGGTCATAAAGCCAAGAGCCCCTGGATATTTGATATTCTAGTAACATTTGGGCTTCCTAGTTCATAAGTGATGTCAAGGTATGGTATGAATGAGAATAAATGTTAAAATGTGTTTTTAAGCCTTAAGCAGGTGTGACGTCCACTTTAGTCTCTTGTAGCTGGGTTTTAAGATCATCGAGTAAAAGTGTTCATGAAATCTCATTCTATTTTGAAATGTAGAGGTAACACGACACTGCCAGATGGTTAAGATAATGTCATGTTTGAGTTTGGCTCACTGGAAAGAATACTGTCCCTTGTCTTCAATGAATGGTGGCCCAGCAAGGAAAGATGAACTGAGTATCCACTGTAATGCATTGGCCATGTTTGTGTACATGTAGACTTCTTGACCTGTATCAGCTTCCTTCACCTGTGTAGTGACAGACACGAGTCAAATGTGGTTCCCCCGCTTCCCTCAGCCCCTGGAACTCCCATGTCTGATGGACTCTGGAGTATAGGTTGTGGCCAGCCTCAGGCCATGGGTGAAATGAAGGTAGCACCCCCAGAACCCCCACCTCTCCCACCTTGCCATCCAAGTGCTGCAGAGCAAGGGTGTAAGAAACGCTTGACTTTCTTTGAAATGATTGATTTGGTGATTCCTTTTTTGGAAGGCATGATTCAATTCACCGAGAAAGAATAATTGTTCAGTTGAAAGTATGAGTGGATGGGTTAAAAATATATATACACTAGGAAGGCATGGTCCTCACCATGGACATATCCTCTTCTCCTTTTGTCGCAAACTATTTGAAAAACTGATAACGTTCAGTTGCAGGAATGAAAACATTGATATTGAACCTGGGGGGTGGCGGATGATAGTCATATCAACCAAGAAATGCTCAGAAACTTCAGGGGCCAATGAAAGAAGTTCTGGGAACCTTCTAAGTTTACATTGGAATAATACTGCTTCAGTTACCCTTTAAAGGTCCACCCAAGGCCAATTTAAATCTGTTAAATTTGATTTAAATTTTCTTTAGTACATGACCTTACTATAGATTAAATGACATATTGAATGTGTAACAGTGATAATGTTAAAGTTATTGATAATATATTATGTATATTTTGAATTCTGTTCCCAATACATTATCTTCCTTAGAAGATGTAAGACTGATTTCCTCAGATTCAAGTATTAGACAATCTCTTAGGAGAGAGATTCTCTTTTTCCCTCTTAATCTTTCTTTTAAGGATCTAATTCCACTAGAAAATTGTGTGTGTGTGTGTCTGCTTAAGAAGAAAAGGCTCAAAATAAAACCAGGTATAGATTCTGAATAGAGTTCCGTTTTTGACTTGAGATCATAAAATAATTAGATGCCTGTAGGACTAAACGTTGACAGCCATAGCTTTCAAAAATATGTTTCAACAAGAAGCCCCTGCAAACCCGGTCTGATAGTGAATAACCAGGGATGTTTGGGGAACCAAACACAATAGAAGAAACATGCACATCATTCTTTTACCTCACGCATCATCTTTGCCTTTGGGGAGTAAGTAAAAAAGGTCAATGTGAAACAGACAGTAAATCCAAATAGACTTTTGAATAAGCCTTGGAAGCAACAGTGCCTTCCACAATGTAAGTAATTTGTAAATATTAAATGAATGAACAAATGAATGAATCAGTTAACGATTAAAAATTTAACCACATCCCAAGATGGGGGATAAAATTTGCATACAGCAATTAGTATTTTTAGCTGCTTGTAGCTATAGTACATTTTCTTTTGTTTGTCCCATTGCCGATTTAGAAGCTACATCTTCAGCACTGAGCTCATCTAGTCCGTAGGGAAAACACATCTTCCTCCCAACATTTGTATTTTAAATATACCACCATTTTTTTTTCTGGAGCCCAGGCTCAAAACATTCATTTATATTAGAAACTCTGAATCTGGACAACTGGACTATTAGACACTTAGATTTCTATTTCTACGTTTCCATGGGCACTACCCCCTTTAAATCCATTTTCTATCTGATGTTGTATATAATACAATAGGCTGCTGGCTGGTTTCTCCAACCTCGCAGCATAGGGAGCAATTTTTTTAGTATTAAACTCAGCAAATATTTGTTGGCACCTGTTATACAAACACTGTGCTTGTTGCTATAGGGGATACAAATATGATTAAGGCACAGCCCCTGTTTTCAGGGAGCTTTTACAGTCAAAGGGGGAATAAGAGTGGTACAAACATAGCTGTCACTCAAGGCACACGGTGCTATGAGGCTGAACAAAACTTTCATCATTTCTCTGTTCGAAGTTATAATGACTCCCTTTCATGTTTTGAATCAAATAAAGAAATTCCCAGTCTTCATAATTTGACACCATCCTAGCTGCTTAAATTTATGTTTTACTACTATGCAACAGACCTCTCTGCTCCTGTCCTCTGCCTAATCCTGTCATGAACACACCCATTCACACATTCCTTTCTTCCTTCTCTCATTCATTATTTCAGCAAATACCAACTGCTTGTCAGATGCTGTGCTAAGTACTCCGGGGGAAACAAAAATGAATCAATCCCTGCCCTGAGCAACTCACCATCCAGTGGGAGAAGACAGAGACAAGGAACGGTGTGTGTTGTGTTGTAACAGAATGCACCACGTGCTGGGAGAACACAGAGATGAAGGCCCGGTGGAGGAAGGGAACCTTGCCAGAACTTGATTAGGCGCTCACTGAGGAGAAGAGGGAGGGGAGAGCATTATAGGCAGAAACAGTGGGAAGCAGCTCGTGGAGGAGACTGCAGAACGTGCCTATATCCGGAAGCTGGTAGCAGGCATTTAGCAGGGGAGCTAGTGGGCAAAAACAGCACTGGTAAAGTTGGGGGGCCTGGACCCCTGTTCCAAGAGATTCTTTGTTTTTTGTGTGAGGCAAATCCACTGAGATCTTTCAACATCTATATGAACAGATGTGGGTCTTAGGATGCCCTGGCAGCAGAGTAGACTATTTGAGTGATTGACTCTGGAGGCAAGGGTGTTGGAATCATCCCAGCCGAAGGGGGAAAGGCAATGAGGAGATCCCAAAGGCATTTTCAGTGTCTGTTCCCCTACAACTCCCCTGCCTTGGTACACATCTGTCTTTCAGGACAGGATAGATTGTGCTATAGTAACAAACAACCCGGGATCTCAGAGGTGTCACCGAGTTTCTTTCTTACTGCACATGTTCTCCATACTGAGATGCAGTGATCGATTCCGATCACAGCCTCAGTGAGGCTGCTTTAGAGGTGTGGCCTTGGCATGTCAACCCCCGCTTCCACGCTGGAGAACATGAAGGTGTCACTTCAGTCCCCAAGTGACTTGCCTCCCTTTTGCTCACAGCTCTGGACTATAAGGTGGTCGGGTGTTAGAACACTCATGTGTGTGCTCCGAAGGAGAAGAGCGTGGGCATGAGGGGCCTCTCCAGACCCCGTACTACTCCATCACCTGTTGTCTTTTTTCTCTTTTAATTTCCTCAGGATTTACCTGATATTACCTGATATACTCTGGACTATTTAATAACGAATCTCCTTAGAATTATCGTCTACTCATTTCTTATAGGTGTGTCTTCTTTCTCCAGCTGCCTGAGCCTGGTAAGTTCTCCAGGATACGTTTGTGTCTTCTGCATCGTTTCACTTTTAGGACCCCTCACGGGTCCTGACACTGAAGGATAAGCCAGGAAGCTACGCGGATGCTTGTGAAAACACATTGGGTTGAACTGGGCAGGTTTGCCTTTTTTTCTATCAGGGCCTCGGTGGTTTTTTACGCACACACCCAGGAATCCCCTGATTTGTTTTGGTTTGGGATTTCATGTCCACCAGATGTTTGGAATTGGATTTGAACTAAAATGAATCAGTAGAGGTTGGAGTCTCTTTTACTGTAAAGCCTTTAATGTCACTTTGCCTGTGGGACCCTCATTCCTCATCCTAGCCTAGCAAAAAATTGCACAGCATTTACCCCGAATGTGGCATTGCCTTGGCACATTTTAAAGGTGAATCTGAACGTTTAAGGGCATCTAAATATGCCATCCTCTATTCAGCATCCAGTTGGCGGGGTTCAATAGAAAACAAATCAGTTGCCATCCCCTGTTGAAAATAAGCACATGCTTAAAAAAGGAGTATCGAAAAATGAATTCATATGCTCTGGAAGGTGAGGTCGGGACCCACGGAGCACTTCTTCTGAAACAGTGTTTGCTTACCCGGACTGCACATCTCATCCTTTCTTGATCAATCTTTTTGACTTTTTCTTCCCTACTAAGCCTGACTTTTAAAATAAGTGAGAGTCAGTGAAGCAAACCCTGCTTCCAATTAGTTCCCCATAGAATAAAGACAGAATAAGTGAGTGTCTGTAGCTTTTGAGCATAATCCATAGGAAGGAGGTATGGCAATAATTATTTTTGACCCAACTCAATAAGCTAACAGATCGCGGCGCCTGGGTGGCTCAGTTGGTTAGGCGGCCAAGTTCAGCTCAGGTCATGATTTTGTGTTCATGAGTTCTAGCCCGGCATTGGGCTCTGTGCTGACAGCTCGGAGCCTGGCGCCTGCTTCAAATTCAGTGTCTTCCTCTCTCTGCCCCTCTCCCGCTCATGCTCTATCTCCCTCAAAAATAAACAAACGTTTAAAAAACAACAAAAAAAAGGTTAACAGATCAATTCACTGTTTCTCAAGGACTAGTTAGTTCTATGACAAAGATTTTATGCCCTGAAAAAAGGAGAGGTCCAGTCAGTAGTCACAGGGCTGGCTGTTGCTCTGTCATCCTGCAAACGTGGAACACTAATATTACACGAGCAGCCCTCGGGGTTACTTGCTGGCTTTCACGTCTGCATGAGAATTTCCTACTAGTAAGTGTATGTATAGTCCTGCTTTCTTTTCTATGTTGAATTTGCATTTGAGTGTTTTTCATCCTTCATGGCTATGAGGTAGAAAAACTTCTGTTCTCTAGTCATTTCTGCCTCAGGACTCCTGCACGTGGAAGGTGGTCTGAAGTGGCCACGGAGTGTTGACGCAGAAGAGGGATTTGAATAGCAGTGCAAGGGGAAAGAACAGGGTTAGCAACTCAAACCCTCCCCTTGGGTGTTTATTTCCTACTGTTTTTTTTTTCTTCTACCTCATCATTTCGTTCCTCCTGAGGTGTTTGTTCCTATCTTTCCCATTTTCTTTTTCTACTTGTTCATTCTCCTTGGTGTCTTTATTTTTCAGATATATGTTCTCTTCTGTGCACACCTCCATTGCTTCTGTGTACATCTCCATTGCTTGCACACACTGCTGTCTCAAATGCAGAATGGTCTTAACTGTCTCAACAGTAAAGCTCATCATCTTCCTTGCCTCCTACCTGCTGCCCTGGACTTCAGGTGCACCATTCTCTGATCTTTAACCACTGTCCTATATAATTATAGTGGACCCTTGAACAACTTGTGGTTAGGGGTGCCAACCTCCCTCCCCCTGCATAATTGAAAATCTGCCTCTAACTTTTGACTCCCCAAAAACTTTACTAATAGTTACTATAGACAAGAACCCTTGCCAATAGCATAAACAGCTGATTGATACCTCTTTTGCATGTTATGTGTAATACATACTATAAATTCTTACAATAAAGTGAGCTAAAGAAAAGAATATGCTATTAAGAAAATTTTTATAAAGAAGAGAAAATACATTTATTGTACTATATTGAAAAAAATCCACACATGTCCCTGGAGCCGTGCAGTTCAGACCCCTCTTCTTCAAAGGTCATACATCAGCGAAGTGGCAGAGCTGGCTTCCTTGTGATCCTACTCGTGGTGCCGAAGCTTTCCGAGGAAAATCGTGGGATGATTACCCAGTTTGTGTCATTGACTCATATATGTTAGACTCGGGAGGATTCTCAAGAGAACATCTGGGGCCTCTTGAGCATTTTACCAAGTCCCTCCCCATCCAGTGTGTCTCCATGCACAGCATCTGTTGCACTGGCTTCATTTAAAACGTCCCTATCAGTTCTGAAGCAGCTCCCCAACATGATCTGGAGACCACGCAGTGAGAACGGCATTTCTCCTATGTTCTCGTTGCTGAAAGCTGGCAACTTCTCTGCTGACTCTGTTAGTATTGGAAGCACCGGTTTGGAAAACCAGGCATCCCCTCTCACTGTGGGCACCTACTCCATAATTCTCAGAAGATTCAAGACTATTAACCTTGGTAGGGGAGCAGAGAGAGCTCCTGAGCTCAGCTTGATATAGATGCTAAAGGTGTTGCAGAGTCGCAGCTGTGTTTCCTGTTTCGCACTAATTAGGAGTTGCCATGAATCTGCTTGACAATTAAGGACAGAGTGAACTTTAAGGCGGATCGGTACCCTGGGACAGTAAAGGGTTCTCAGGCAAGCAAACTAAAATTTGCACCAAGTACTGCGCTTTATTGAAACTATAACATCTCTTTACTAATGTGGCTTCAAATGTATAAATAAAAGTCTGGAGTGCGGTTTCTGGCACTTCTAAAGGATCTTACTCAGAAAATGATGCTGTGGCCAGTCACCAGTAGTGCGTAGTTCTGTATCACCCACCAGGTGAGTGATTATTTCAACACTAGCCTTCACCAGTTCTTGGAGTTCAGTTGCCTAGTCTGACTAATATATCATAGCCACAGCAGCTTAGCAATTAAATAGCTTTCTAGAACAGGTAAGCACAAAAAGGTTTAGTTTCTCTTAAAAGTCCTACTTGATGAGCCATATTTTAAGATAAAACTTTCCCAGGTTAAGGTTTCCGTACTTCCTTGATTTTTCTTCCCCCCAACTAATTTGTGCACACATGTATCTATTTCCATTCACCAGGGTTTAGGTCATGAGGGCCCTTAAATCATGTTCCTTCAGTGGGCTATAAAAATTCCTGAGGGGGAGATTTCGCAGGACTCTGTTTTTTAAAGGAGCTGATGCTTAGTTTCAGGCAAGGTAAGGATTGCCTTGTCATCATCCAGGATCTAAGAAGATGACAGCAGCCTAGATGTGATGTATAGCCAGGATTCAGGAAGATGTGCAGGGTTCAGGAATAACCTGCGTGCCTTGAGGTGTGGGTGACAACTGTAAATATAATTAAGCCAGGTGGATTCCATGACAACAAAGAGGATTAGGGTTTGGGTGGATCTCGTAGACCATGGAGACCTGTGTGAATGGATGTCAATTTATTTATATCTCTTCTCCCTGGAAAACAACAACAGCAGCAAAGTTTGATGTCTAAATGAAGTAATCTCTAGAAAGAAAAGGGAGATTATATTTGTTAAACTGTATAAAAAAATCAGAAGATAATATGGCTTTGTTCACAGTATTACATAAAGAAGATTAAAGACGAGGAACAAGCTGCTTAAACACTGTAAACTAATTAGTTCTACGAATTGTTTTCCCGAGGTTCATGAGATATGAAACATTGGCACCAGCGCGTGAAATACACTCTGCCTCAGTGCCCTTTTCAATTTATTTTTCTGTTCGTGTCATATGTATATAAAAAAAGAGCAGCCAAAGAGAAAGAGGTTACAGAGGGACACCAAAGCCTGTCAGATGATTGAGGCTGACATTTTGTCATCTTAAGTCTGGCACGGGAGGGTCCTCCTCTAATACCCTGTATAAATACCAGCTTCATTTTCTGCCATCACAGGCTACATTGCGCAAATGATGTCACGACAAGGCCCAGAGGAATCCCGGCGGCTGCTCGGAGCACTCTGGCAGCTCCCACGGTGGTCAGGCCCAATTCCGCCGATGGATCTGTGATTTGTTTCCCAGGAGCTGGGTCCTTTCGGAGAGCAGGCCAGAAGGACCGAGGGCGGGGTGGGGCGCCTGTCACGCTCCACTTCTCATGCCCTGGTTCCAACAAGAGATTTACTGCTTGCTTGTCTTAAAGTTGCATGTTTTCTGGGTGGAGGACCAGCCAAGACTCAGTTTTTATTTCCCAAATAACAGATAAGTATATTTACTTAACAGAGGCCAGAAGAGTACACTTTTCTTTTTCTAATGTAGCATATTTTATCTTTTTGCAGAAATTTATCTTCACTTAGAAATACATTATGAAGAAAGGAGGTGAACTTTGCTCTGATTCTGACTCTCCGCCATCTCTTTTCTGCCTCTCTCTGTGTGTCCCCAAACCTGGAGCATCCCAGCTCCCGCCCATCAGCATTCCCAGGTTTTAGAATGAATCACTACTTCCTGTGCTCTCAGAGAACCAGGTGTAAAATGTTAAAGTTCAACTGAGTAAATTGAAAGATCAAATGGGCTTTACTCAGCGATTCATGAATCAGGCAGCATCCCATCTAGCAAACAGAAACGAGCTCCAAGGAACTGAACAAAATAGGGACCTTTATTGGCAGAAGGAGGTGAGGGCAAGGAAAGAGCAGATCGCCTCATCTTTCTTCAGCGGATGAAAGGAGTCTATCAGGTGGATTACTTCACTGGTGCTGACCGGGAAATTCCAGATTTAAGATCACATTCATTCCTAGGAGAAGTTGAAACTGCAATTATGTTAGGTATAAGTCTTGGTTTGGTGATGTAGGCTTAGCACAAGTGACTCCATTTTTGTCCTGTTGTGTCTTTTTTTTTTTTTTTATAAAAACTAGGCATAAAAATACCATCTCCTTTCTTTTTATTTAATCATCAAACTTCTTAAAGGCACACTTGTTACTATCTCTTCCTCACTGGATGCTGGCCAGTCCCAGGGAGAAAGCTGTCTCAGCAGTAACTGAAGACATCTTTATTATCAGATCCATTGATCTCGATTTTCCTTGAGCCAAGTTGTCAACCCCACCCCACTCTATCATTCAATGTGCAGCTTATCTTTTCCCTCTTTGAAACTCTTCTGAATCCAGGAAAGCTGTGGGGCTTCCTTATTTACAGCCGGACACTTTTCAGCCCTTATTCCTGGCTTTGGCCTCTCAGCAGGATATGTAAACTCTGCTTCCTGCTGCATATCTCTTATGTCGGTTTTGTTCACTGTTGTATCCCTAGATTCTAGAACAGTGCCTGCCATGTGGTCGGAGTTGCATCAATATATGCTGAATGAATTAAATGCATGATTCTTCAGGATGTCCCCCACCAGTTCCTCAAACGCAACACGTCTGTCACCACACTTATTTCTCTTGTCTGCCCAGCTGACTTCTTATTTGGTCCTGTATTTTAGAGCCATCTCTCCTCCTTCCCTTGATTCAGATTTTAATCATTTCCAAGCTCTCATTTCTGTTCACTTTGAAGCAGTCACCAATCCTGTGAGGTCGGCTTCCCCACCAGGCCTTTGTGCAAAGTCGGCAATGAGTCTTTTCCTGGACTGCTTACCCCAAGAGTCTTTCCCCCGACTCTGCTGATCAGAATTGCTTTCCCAGTCACAAATGTGACTATATTGGAAAGCATAAGATCACTTCTTGTCATAACAGAGTCAGGTTGGTTCATGGTTAATGGGATCCAAAGATCTTTTCAGTCTGGCCCTTTATTCCGGCCCAGTTCACTCTCCACTCTCTGTGTCCTCCCACTCAGGCCCAGTCTTTGCAGTTTTTCAGCAACTGGGTTCTGTTTTGTGGCTTCTGAGAAGCGCCCCCCCCCCCCGCCCCCCAAGCTCTTCTTTAAGGCTTTGTTGGGCTTTTATGCTTCTTCCTTTTTCCTCACAGGGAACCAGGTATTCATATAATGGGTTTATCAAACACCTCTTCTTCCCCGTTCAGAAGCTTTGGAGGGCAGAATCTGTATCCTTTGTCTTAGTATCTGCCATACATGGGGAACCTCGGTGGCTCAATTGGTTCAGCATCCTACTCTTGATCTCGGCTAAGGTCATGATCTCACAGTTTGTGATTTTGAGCCTCATGTCAGGCTCTGCACTGACAATGCAGAACCTATTTAGGTTCTCTCTCTCCCCCTCTTTCTCTCCCTCTCTCTCCCTTGCTCTCTACTCCCCCTCAAAATTAAATGAATAAACTTAAAAATATGTTCATCATCTAGTACCTAGGACATTGCTTTATATGTAGCCTGGTGCAATACATTAAAAAAATATTTAATTTTAACCCTTACTATATTCTACCATAAATTATAGTTGAAATTTGATAGTTGGCATTAACCTCCTTAGGAACACAGAGCATCTCTGATACATCTTTGTACCGTTTCGTAAGACAAGATGTAAGTTCCGCAAATGTGGTTGAATTTTAAATACAAAGAGTAAATGTTGATTGGATAAAAATGCAGACAGTTCTAACAATATGTTGATTTATGGAAAAATAATTTGAACATTAGTGTACATTTCATTAAACAGTCAAATCAAAATAGTAGTCATGTTGGCTTTTCCAATTTCATAAAAGCCTTGTATTATGAAGCAAATCTGTAGGGCACTTTGGACAGGGAAATATGTAATATTCTGTATTTTCTAATAACTTTAAAAACTTGGTACAAGCAAGCAGGTTTTAGTCATTGCACTGTGTAATTCAACCAGTACTCTTTCACTTCTCTGGAAACCGTATTTCCTTATTTTTCAAAATATATTGGTATACATTTTTTCTTTTACATTAAGATAGCATGCAAACTAAGAATGAGGATTCTGGAGTCAGATTATCTGAGACTTAGTTTCCTTATCTGTAAGATGGGGGCAGTAATGACCCTACTGCATCAGGATGCTGTGAAGATTTGAGATAGCACAGTAAAGCTCTTTATAAAGTATCTAGACACAAACTCAGTGAATGTTAGAAAAAAAATTTTGGGGGGCGCCTGGGTGGCTCTGTTGGTTAAGCATCTGGCCTCGGCTCAGGTCATGATCTCACGGTTCGTGGGTTTGAGCCCCACATCAGACTCTGTGCTGACAGCTAGCTCAGAGCCTGGAGCCTGTCTTCAGATTCTGTGTCTCCCTCTCTTTCTGACCCTCCCCTGCTTGCACTGTCGCTGTCTCTCAAAAATAAACTTAAAAAAAGGGGGGGCTGCTTTAATTGGGATTTCTGTAGGGAAAGTTATGTAGTTGATGGGGAAAACCTCTGAAGAGAAGTCTCATGGACTTGCTGGTATGTTCTAGTTCATGAACAACAGTGATACAGTGAGTGACTCCCTAGAACAACACTTGTATCTCCTGTAACCCTTAAACCCTCTGGTGACATGAATCACTTTTTATCCTGAATAAGGATAGCTATAACTTAAGATTTTTTTTAATGTTTTCGTTTATTGAGGTCAGTGCATTTGTGTCGAACAATTGAAATCTGACAAGAAAAGTCAAGGGTAGCCTGGGCACTGCTCAATTATTAATCTGACCAGATTTTAATTAGCACCAGATGTAGAAGGAAGTGCTATTTTTATTATCCATTACCGTGCAGTTGGTTACATATTTACCCTGGGGTTAGAGGCATTTTATTAATTAATTTTTTTTGGCAACCAAGATAACAGTTTTGACTTCTGAATTGGAAGTTGCCAACTTCTTTAAACACTAATAACCATCTTAGAAAATGAGCCGTGCTATTTACTAAGGATGAACAAATCTCTACAAACTAGAGTAATTCATTGTTAAGATGAGGTCATTAGCCTTAACTTTTATTTGCAATGTTCCTTCAGACCCCATCACTTAACAAATTATTTTCATTGGAATTAAAATTACTTTCTTTAAGGCATTTTTCAGCTTTATGGAGGTATAATTGACAGAATTGTAAGATATTTAAAGTATACAATGTCATGATTTGAGTCGTTTTCATCGCTATGAATTGTCAACATGTATTTGCATCCCTTTTAGTATAGTCTCCCTTTGAGATTGAAAGGTGAGCAATGCTTAATTATGTTTTGGGGGCAGCCTTAGAGAAGTATAAAACCTTCATAAATAAAATGAAAGTTTCATTTTAGAAAGCAGCCTAATGAAGTATGAACCAGTCTAATGGCAACAGTAAATGGGAGCCTGAAAAAAGTTCAATCCTTTTACAATAATAATTAAATACTAAGGGACTTCTATTGGTTCCAGAAGTAAACTCAGGTGACCCTGTCTTATTCATTAAGACTGATGAGCTCTGGTTGGTATGTTTATTCCTTTGCCCCTGCCACTTTTCAGCATTTTTTACTTGCTGTCTAGAAGTTTGCAACTTTCATGCTGTATATTTTTTCCTGTCTGACTTTTATGACTTCCCCCATAAAATGTATTGGTTGTCTGAGTCTCACAAATCCTAAACTACTTAATGGCTGTGGCTGCATCCATTATGCTGTTCTGTGTGTTTGTGTGTTTCTTCCCAGACATCTGTGTAGATATCTTCTGAAATTTACAAAACCTTTGTAACTAATCCCATAGGTTGACCTGAGCAGGGGCAGTGTTTGTTGCTGCTAATTACACAGTGCAAACCTTTGGGAAATAGGCCCTTTGTTAATGATGAATTTGAGCAAGCAACTAAACATTCCTGAATAATGCTGAGAATATTACTGGCCTAGGTCTTTATGCCTGTAGATCCCCTGCCTGCCTCTTCTTTCTCTGTGGATGTCTGGCCATTGTGCTTGATGTGCATATTAATTGCTAGATGAGGAAGAGAAGCAAGGAGGTTTCTTTGGCAACAGGGTGTAACAAACAGCTGTGTGATGAGGCACATGTGGATTATTAGGTGTGACATAATGAGTAGTATTTCTATCATGGCATTATATATCTGTCAGGTTTTTTTTGTCAGGCTTTATCCTTCCTAGGGCTTGAAAACCTGCTCCTATATTGCAGTGGTTATCACTAAAAGTGGCCAGAAATCCCACTGCTACCAATCAGTTATGCTGCCTCTAAATATCAGCCTCTGATTGATAGCTTGTTAAAGTGAATTTCCAAACCAAGGGGGAACTCTCTTTACAGTAGGTATGTATTTGATTTAGGGGGCATCGATTTGCATAATTTAGCAAATAAAGTACTATATAATTAAAGATCTAGAGACATTTACTCCTACCTAAATATATAAAAACATTCTGTTCCTATATTGTGGCCTAGATAAGTTACATAAGAACCATCCCGTAAAAAGGAAGCAGTTCAGGTAGGAAATTAGTCAAGCCACACCCCAAGGAAACCTTTCACCAAGTGGGTTGATTATTACTATTAAGTCCACCCAAAAGAAAGTAGGATTATATAGAGAAATTAAAAAATTATGTATATAGATATCACCAAAAGACACCTGAAAAAAAAAACAAAGGAATGCAATAAATATAATCACCATAGATTCTTTTACAATTACAAATATGATACCGACAATTTTCAAGAGCAGTAATACCTCATATAAAGAAAGACCATTTCCCACATGCCCTTCCTTGTTCTTTGAGTCACAGTTGAAGTTTTAGGTGTAGATCTGCACCTGTAGACAGCCGGGAAAGGTACAGGTTTCTCCAGATGTTACTGTTATTTATTGCTCAGTTTACAAGATTAAAAATTATCTGATATGTTTTAGAAGAAGAAAAAGCCTTAAGGCTTTTAAGTACAAAAATACTTGCATTTAATACTACTGTTATGTTTAGTATCTCATATATACATTGACTATTCACTAAGTTTCTTCCCTTACCAAGATTTTTACCAAGAAAAACTTTCTTGATAAGGTCATAGCCTCCCTTTGGAAACTGTATGATACACTGTGTTTCACGTTTTGTTTCAGCCCAGCTAGGTTCTGTGTGCAGTTGCTGTTTGGCCTCTCCTGTTGGCCAACGCAGGCCCGCACCACCTGGCACCCAGTGAGGCTTGCTCAAGAAACAAAGACTTTTGTCATTATGAATAATTGCCTATTTTGTATTTGTTGTCTTTTTGTCTTTGTTTTGTTTTGTCTTTAAGGTTTCTAAGGTTTAATGGTTTCATTAGGTCTGATTCTTAGCTGTGAACTGTATCAAATTGTTTTGTGAAGGAGTCAGGATATAATAACAAACATGGAGAGAACATGCCTCTGTTACACAGTTACAACATGGTTTGGATGTTTCTTAGAATAAACATTTTTTGAAGCAACTAAATGGACTAAGAATAAAATATTTATTTAGAAAATTAGAGTAAAAAGAATCGTAACACATAAAATTTCCAAAAAGTAGACTTGATGAAAAGGTAATGAAGGTTCCTACCCCCTACTCCCAAGAATTCTATGCAGATATTGTCCTTGAACTGGCCATTTTTATTTATGCCGTAGTTAACTAAACCAGAGAGGAGAAACAACAGGAATAGCAGAGTGTGTTTTGAAACTCTCAATAAGCCAGTTGATGGCTTTGTTTATCAGCAAAACAGCACTGGATCCCTTCACTAGGGAGTTAGGGAAATAGAGACTTGTGCAGGTTTACATATTTTCATTGTAAGTTATGTACTCCGTTTTCCTCTCAAGAGTGTAGTTCCTTAAAAACTCTCAAGCTACCCTGATATCTCCCATCTCATGTTTTATTGATTTTCAAACTCTACCATTTCAGACAGGTGCCATGCTGTGAAAAACAGGAACACAGTTTGAAATTTACTCTTGTAAAATGTTTTGACATTAGACATTTTAAAGGATCTGCAAAGTGTTGATATTGAATAACACCATCCCATTGCCCCAGAAACCATTCAGCCTGGGCGCTTTGAGACTCTGAAGTACTGTACTCTCAAAGAGAAGAGTCCAAAGGGCTTTCTCGCTTCGGGTGGTCCAAGTGGGATGTTCTCGTGGGAAATGCGTAGTAAGGTTGTGGACCCTGGACAAATCTATCTTCAGATGTAGAAGTCTTTGGCACGGTGATAGTGTTTTTGGTACAGGCCTTGAGCAGCCTTAAAAATTATACTGGCTTTTCAGGCTCTGCTCCCCTTTTAGCAATGCAGCAGATTAAAGTTAACTTCTGAAACCCTTTGAAAATACTGTGCCACTGAAAGCCTTGAAATCTCCTGGCATTTGTCTCCCAGGATCCTCACCAAATCCTTCAACAAGGGCGGGAGTGGCATTTTGTTTCTCTTGAGTTTCTTGGAAAGTTCAGGTAATCTACCATCCCCCACTGAAAACCTTCTGTAGTTTCCCGTGCCAAACTTTCCTAGGGCATTACTGAGCACTGCAACCCATCTGCCGTTTCACACCTAGCTAGCTAAGGTCAGTGATACCGAGCTGGGTAAGTGCGAAGTGTATGCGATGATGAGCCGCCTCACAAGGGTGGGGTGAGGTTACACCGGGACCTGCTTGAAAAGATCGTGTGTGTTAATTCACAAAGACAAATTAATGATTAACATTTAATACTGTATAACTTACAGGAAGGAAAAAAAGGACTGTTTGTTCACCATGCCACTGTGACACCTTGGTTCAACAGGGAACGTGTTACAGATGCCACAGGTAGTAACTTGAGGATATGTCCTTCAGCGGCGTATTTAGTCATTTCCCGGTCAGGCAAACATCTTAGCCCTGGAGTTTATTTAGTGAGGTGTAGTCCTAGTGTAGATGCAGGAAGTCGCCTCATTGCATAATCACTATCTTAACACTGGGGCAGAATTCCTGTAATAGACCATGCTTATAAAAATGTAATAACCCTTGAATGGTTGTAGCCTGGACAGTTATAAGTTACCCTGATTTTGTTCTTTCACTTAGAGTGGCTTTAAATAGTCACCCAACTCCATTGTCTTTGATCGTCATAGCTTCTCCTTGCCCCCTACCACTGGCCAGTCAGCCAGCATCATTCTGGAACATTTGCCAGTCTGCCCTCTGTCTTCGGGGGGAGTGACTCTTGGCTGGAGCACAGTGGTCTAACATCAGTTATTTTCCTTCCACAACAGATTTAGTAAGGTTAAGGTGCTGGTCCCTCTGTTAGCCAACATTTGATACCAACAGGCTGGCCCCTTATAACAAAGTCCGTGGCCTAGAGATACGCTTTCCCGCATGCGGAAGCCACCCCAGGACGCTGTCGCTGGGAGAATTGCAGGGAAGCCCTTCATTCCTCGTGCCAGGGCCAAGATGTATGGCTGCACGGTAACACCTTCCTGTGTTGTATTAGTCATGCTTGTAGGAAACTCAGCAAGGGTTTCTGATCCCCTGGGGAATTTTTATGTTCCAAATTGGAATTCAGACTGTCTGAAATCCTTGAAAACTCTATTCCGGCTGTTCTGTGCTGATGAATATTTCTTAAAGCCGAAGACAATCTGTAAAATATTATTGATTACGTGGCAAACTCTGAGAAGTGACAAAGAGGTTCTTTTGCGGGGGATGCAGCCTTACGTGGCTGCCGCAGCCAGGCACATACCCCAAGTTAGGCCTGGTGCACAAACTACCCTAAGGCCCTGCCGAGGGGGGACCCTATGGAAGGGGATGGCTGCTCATCCGTTCTGGCAGAATATTTCTGTAGATGAAGAATATGGAACCAATGATGCCAGATTTTCTAATTTTTCACAAGAAGGCAGAAATAAGTACTTTTATATGGAATCTTTGAATTTCTAAATATTGGTTCTGATTACTCTGAAGAAACACTGTCCCGGCCAGAACTTACACATAGGGAGCAGAAATTGGTCCCTAGGCCGCAGGTTTATCATCTTTTATGGAGATTAATGTGTAAGCCATGATAGTGGGTATATTAACTATGTAGATGTTAAAGTTGTATGAAGATATCACTGTCCATAAATTAGAAGATCAAATCAAAACATGGTCTGGGGCTGGAAGAGTGTGATATTATATCCATCCCATACCAAATTATAGATGATTAAGCTGGGTTTTCAGATTCATCGAGCCTTGAGTATTGGGTCTATCATCACCACAACTCTTGACGTTGGGTGTAGTGCTGTCCATCTCTAGAGTGAGTTATAGTTAACAGTAACACAAGGCAGCAGCCCTCATACACAGCCTGTGTGTTTGGTGAAGCCACATAGACCCTCTCAGTGCATGTATGCAAGGCAGTCTCAGTGGGATCTGTGAGAAGCTGGCTGCTATCATTTTGACAAATTTAAGAATGATATCAACAAAGAGGGATGACTACAAGAAATACTTTAAAGACTCATATTCTCCTAAATCCAGTAGAGCCAGACTGCTTAAAAACCAGGCCTGGAATGCAACATTTGGGAATTACGTGGCTTTCTTAAGCCAAGATTTGAGATACATAGTGTGTCAGTTCTAGAGGCACAGTTTCAAAGTGTCAGCTGTACAAAGGCTACAACTTCAAACACCCAATGACCCTGAGCTATATCTCCATCAGTAATGACGTCTTGGAAGAGGGCAGAGTTGTTTGTGGGAAAACAGTGGTCAGGGTCCTTGGAATGAATGTGAGCAACCCTTTGAGGTAATGTGTAGGTGAATAAAGAGTTCAAGCAGGTGCTGGGGGTTTGGGGTAGAGGGGGCTCCATTTACAGTGTTGAGATTCCTGCAGGGGCTAAGAATATCAAAGGTTTATTCAAATATCCTTCAGCCCTTTCATCGGCTCGACATTTGCATCCCTTGGTCCTACCAGCTTTATTTCAGCGTGAGGACGCTCAGATGACTGAGCCGGCTCACATTACTGATTGCTATCTGCTTGTCATTCTATCCTCTTACCTCCCACGTGAGTTGTACCTTTTTGGTGCCGATCAGCTGCTGGGGCTGGCCTGGCCTGATCTCTGTGCTGCAGATGTCTCTAATTAACTGGATTGAGACAGGTCTGTGGGATCCCGTTACACAGCCTGACAAATCCGCCTGTCCTGGGAGGCACTGTCCCATCACCCGATGCGTGCTTCTTGCTAATGTCCTTTGGGCAAAGTTTATGATGGGCTCAAGTCCTCAATTGCCCATGCTTTTCATATGAAAGCTGTGGAGTGTGGATGCTTGCTAATGAAGAACCAGGAATGTACAAATTGCCTCATATTCTCCTTTAGGTTCTGAGAGAAAAATCTCAAGGGATCTTTAACTTCAGGTGTTTTAACAATAAAAAACTAGAATTTTTCTAATTACTAATACTATTAATGTTATTATTTGTAGTAGCTGGGAGAAACCTGGTCTTAACCCATGACAAGCATAGACCCTTAAGTGACCATTGTGAGACGGTGATAAAACCCACATTAAAACAAGTGTTTGGAAATTCTGGCTTGACTAGTTCTGAGGTCTGCAAGATGTCCAATTACTGAGGTGAAACTAGCCCCAAGCACTGTAAAGGTGGAATTTGTGTTTATTTCTTCCAACATCTACATTTATTCTTGTTTTTCTGGAGTCACAAATTATTAATTTACATTTTTAGATTTTGTGTATGGTTTCCTGCGTGTGTGTGTTTTCTGTGAATCGCTATACCTTTTTCTACACTTTCTAGAACTTTTGTTTATCAGCCTAGTCTTTTTAATAATAGTCTAGGCTATTTATTTTGCTGCAAGGATATCTTACAGCAGTTATTTCTAAAACATCCTGACACAGACATCACTTTTTAAATGTTTAAAGAAACAATAGAACAATCTTCTATACAGATAAGAAGTATATGGTTTACTAACTGTATAGTTATATAGTTAGTTATATAGTTTATTATCTAAATTTACTAACTTCTTAGTAGAAGTGGTTAATTATCAGTTATCCAGGCTACACTTTTCAGTTAAAAGACTGATATTTCTATCCTCAGTGACTAGCATGAACTTATAGACTATGTAGCCCAAAATGAAGTATGAAGAGAAGATGGAGACATGGTCGTTAGCAATGCCAAGGAACATGAATGAAGTGCAGTTGGGACCATGCCCCGAATTGAGCGAAGATAATCTCTGTAAACACGTTTCACGTGTAATAATGTTCTCAGTCCTGCTGGATCTCAGAAAGGGAAGAGTTCTTTGTGGACTATGAAGGTAGTAAAAGCTTTATAGAGAAACTTAGCCACTGAAAAAAGCCCCGGGGAAGAGTGAGGGAATTGAGGGAAAAGGATGAATCAACAGAGGCTTAGAAGTGGGAGGTGGCAGGAAAGGAGAGAAGACCAGGTTGACAGAAGAGTCCTGGGAGTTGAAGTTGGAAAGATGCTAAAACATGGAGTCTGTGAAGGGGCAAGCATGAGTTAGATTTGGTTTCACAGAATAGGGAGTCGTTGGTGTTTTTCATCTGGAATTCCTGATGGACTTGGAGATGAGAACAGAGTAGGAAGAGGGAGCCCGCTGGGAAGTGACAAGACTAATCCACACATGTGATAGTAAGTCCTGGATGAACCTGCCGTATTAGAATAGACTCTGAGGTCTCTGAGCAAGAGAGTGAAGAAGGAAATCTTGGGGCATCTGGGTGGCTCATTCAGTTAAGTGGCCGGCTTCGGCTCAGGTCATGATCTCAAGGTTCGTGGGTTCGAGCCCCACGTCGGGCTCTGTGCTGACAGCTAGCTCAGAGTCTAGAGCCTGTCTTCGAATTCTGTGTATCCGTCTCTCTCTGACCCTCCCCTGCTCATGCTGACTCTGTCTCTCAAAAATAAATAAAAAACATTAAAAAAATTTTTTAAAAGAAGGAAATCTTTAGAATTTGTTAGTAGATGGGCTTGTATTGAAGGAAAGAGACCAAAACCAAAAAAGACCTTTTCCCGCTGGTATCATTTTATCATTCTTCTTGTGAACAAGGCCATTAGAATGTAGGGACCAGAGAAGTGAAATTTCAAAAAATCCTTTTTATCTATTATTACTAATATTAATCTTTGATGAATGAAAGGGGAGAAGGATTTATGGATTGTTAAAGGAAGGACCACTAAAATAGAAACTTGTTATGAAATTTGGAGGCACAATTTAAATAAACTTCCATCTCTGCATCATTAGGGGGAAAACATTAGCAATTGACTGATTCTATCAGCTTCTCTGTTTCGTTCTCCAATTTTAATCAAATAAGACTGAGACAGGCATTAATGGTTTCTCTGCTATCATACCACTCTCTCTGATCAGGTCCCAGCGCTGACATGCATATGGTAATTGGAGATTAGTCATTTCCTGGGACACACTTCATCGTCCTTAGAAGCCATACAATGATTGGGTGTCATTTGCTTTGGGTCCAGCTGGGAAGCTTAAAATGGCATCTCCAACTATTCAGATAAGCCTGTTCAGGACTGTGTGGCAGGCCCAAGAGCAGCAAGTTAGGGTCCCAGGACCCTCACCACAGCCATTTTTCAGGAACAAAAGCAGACAGCCAGAGAGAGACAGAGACACAGCTTGCATTGGTGCCGATGGGCTTATCCTTCCCGGGAAGGAGCTGCTCTTCCAGCTGTAGGTGTGTTTCTGAGTTTCAGAGCCCTTCCTGATGAATTTTAGACTGAGAATCTCATTCTCCTAGAACTATCACTTGAGAATCAGAGTAATTATTTTCTATTGCCCTTTGTGGAATACAGTTATAATTGCATTACTGTTAACAGTGTTCGCATTAACACTTAATTGTTAATGTCCTCCTAATTTGGAGGAAATCATCACCTCTTCATATTTCATTGCCAGAAAGAGTTGTTAAACTCAAAGAGGATAATTTGAAGCTTCTACATGGGGAAACAGGAAAAGATGCTAGACTCCCGAGGCAGAATCTGTAGAATGACTTCGCTTCCTGGGGTTGGTGTGTGCCTGTGCAGTTTACTTTTAAGGTATTACACATCTGCTTCCTTTGGAGGTTAAGCCACAATGCATATGGGATCCCTGGAAAGGAACAGGGATTCCTGTGTGGCAGGGAAACGACTCTGGGGTTCATGATAGGAAAAGGGCAGTAACTTTCTCTCATAGCTGACATCCTGTTTGAGTGTTGAAAGACACATTAACAAGAAAAGAAAGACGCCACTGTGACAAGGTCAGCCAGACAGTGGTGGGCTACAGGCCTTGACTTTCAGATGATTGTTAACATCTTCCTTTACAATATACTGAACTGCCTGTTGTCCACAGCCACGCAATTCCTGGCTTCGCTCCGCAGCAGGAAACTGAAATATTTTGAGAAGTCTTTATTCAGGCTTGGGAGGGGGCAGGGGAGAACTGAGAGAAAGAGGAAATACCAGAATTCTATCAATCTTTGAATCTGCTGAGGGAAATCTTGCTTGGGGCATCTGATGGTGCATTTTCATTTGAACATAGGACGGGCACCTCTGTGACACTGGTTTGGAATCGAACTTTTTTAGGGTCCAGAAAGAGGAGTAACGGGCCACATGGATGGCAGACCTGTGACGTCACACAGGGCCTGGCTGATTTAATGTTATGTTGCTGCCATCTTGAAGCTCTTAATACTTTTTGAACAAGGGGTCTTAACGTTTCTTTTTGCACTGGGCCCTGCGAGTTGTGTAATGGGTTCTGCTGAATGTGGCTTGAATTTCACCACGCATGCTGGAAGCCTGATTCTCTTCAACCACCCATGAGTCATTAAATTCTATACTCTTACCAACACACAAACTGGTTTGACAACATTGCAGACTTGTTCCTTTAACAAAAAGTCATTTAGTTAAGTAGCTGTATTTCCTAGTGCTTATACGATGCCAAATAACCTGTTTGACCTAAATTTTTTTTGTTTTTACTTTTCAACTAGGTATTACTGTATCCTATGTAGGCTATGAATTTATGTTGAAACATAAAGGATTAATTAAGATTAGTTTCATAAGCTATAAGCTTTAATGTATATTTGAGACAAACAAACAAAAAAACTGTTGAAGTTTGGTGGAATACCAAAAATGGTGAGGTTTCAACATACACCTTGGGGCGCATTCCTTTATTTCTGTAAGTGTGAGTGTTTAGCCCTGGAGGATTTCAAATGCACATTCTAAGGAAGGTCACCTGGCTCGGGTGCAGCCCAGAATGGACCTTTACTGATTCCTGGTGGCACGGCCCCAGTTCTTATCAAGTTATGCACTGACAACTGAGGACCGACCCCATTCATTTTGTTTTGCTCTGTGACTCATTAGCTTTATTTCGCATAAACACCCTTCTCTCCTAAGTACAATCTAAAAAGTTCTGTCATTAAGAGCAATTTTGTTTTTCCTGCCTAAGGGAGACTGTTTTCAAAAAATATGTGCATTTTGACAATGTAAGCCTTGCCCATTTAAAGCTGTAAGTATAATTTCTTTTTTATGGGGTGATAAACTTTCTTTCTGACAAAACAAAGGACAGCCAAGATTTCTTCCCTTTTAAAAAATTGTGATTTTGCATTTCTTTACACGTTTTAAAGCACATTTTATATAACTCTGCTTTTAAAAAAGAAGTTATATGGCTTGTGTATTAACAATTCTACAAAGATGTCAGTGGTGTTGAGCGTTAAATGAAGCATAAATAGGTCATGGAAAGAACAAAATGCTGTGTTGCATCTCAAAATTTGGCTTTAAATATTCCCTTCCTGTAATTACAGTAGGATTATGAATTTACTGTGAAAACAAAAAACCCTCAGGCCTGACTTTGACTGTCAGCAGGTATGCATTCATACGTTGGTTACTTTTTCTGACTATTGTTGGTCTGCAGTGCGAAGGACGTTGGCCAGAGGGTCACCCAGCTCTCTTTCCTGCCACCGCCTGGGAAAGCCGGGGCGCTGGCGTTTCCGTGCACTGCCTCTGGGTCTGCCGTTATTAGTGTTTGGAGCTGGCTCTTCTTTCTGGTTCTCACTCTTAGATTTTACTTCTGGGTCAGTAAAGCCAAAATATAAAGCTGCCTCATGAACAGGCTATGAGACATTGTTTCCTCAACTCTGGTCATTCATGCGCCACCTTCAGAATTTTTGCCATGTGCGTGTATCGCCTATGCCAGAATTTATTTTAGAGATATGTTTTTAATAGAGCCTAAGATTTTTGTACCTGATTGTTTTCTATGGAAGTTTTATATCCTCCTCAACATCCCTTGGCCATGAATATTATCACTTGCCATAAGTGAGCAGACAAAGCTGTACTCCTGGAGCCTACTTTCTCTTTGTTAAAAGTAGACATTGGCCAGTGTTAGAGAGGTGTTCAAGACCTGTTAGCCCCGTACTGAGCTTTTGTCCGAGACTATTTGAAAGAGGACTCATACAGGAATAATTTTCTTATTATGTGATTCATTGTTTGTTACTGCCGTATCTATGTATCACCTGTAGTTCTCATAAGACTGCTAGAGGTCTAGATCATTTGCTTTGAAAATACTGCCACAAGTGATGAGATTTGATGGATGCTAAGAGGGCCCCTCGCTTGTCATGTTGTCTCAGATTCCACCGTTATAATCATTCCTTTAGATTTATATTTCGATTTTGTTCAGTAATTACCTATTTAAATGTAAATTGCTCTGTAACCTCTTAGTAGTCTTCTAAAGATTGGTTTTCCTTATTAAGACTAAGGCTCCACCAAAGAAGGACACAGGCTAGAGATCCGACTGTGCAAGAAAGAAAGAAAGACTTGAGACAAACATACACTCTTTGCAATGAACTTCGGGTTGGAGTTTCTTCTAAGGTATCTCTCGGTGCCTGGCAGTCTCGCTTGTCTCCCTCAAGCTCTGGCTCTCACACTTGTACAAGACTGGGCTCACGTACCGAGACTTCTGCACCTTCCCTAGCAGTCAACCCCAAAGGCTGACGGCTCTGTGCATCTTGCTGGCAGACCCCACCAGGCTGATTTGCATAGACACCAAGGGAGTGGCATTTGAATAGGACACCTGACTTCACTGACTGTGACAGAAACCGGGAAAGGCAAGTGTCACAAAGCAAGTGTTTCCAAGTTGATTTTGCAAGAATATTCCTGATGCAACACAGCTGGGAAGGGTAGCATTCCATTCACCCACATTGGGCTCAGTGACATCAGCTGTGTTCCTGTGTGTGCGATTCATTAGAACAGGCAGACACGGAGGCTTGCTGAGGTGTGGGAGGCTGGAAGGGATTTCAGGACAGAAACCGTTTCTATCATTTCAGCACTGGTGCCCAGCTTCGCTTGAGTTATTCTTCTCCAGTCTAGCTGACTGGCTGGAATATGAGGACAGGGAGGATAAAGTATTATCTCTGCAAAGCATAGCAGTGACTCAGCATTTAATACCTGCACCTTTGACACAGACCATGGATTTATGAGCTGCTCATTGTCTCTGAATCCACAGTGGAATTTTGGTGTCAGAGCGAAACATGGGTAGTGCAAGGACGGACTGTTGTAGCAAAGGGAGGCATCTCTAAATACCTCAGGCACCGTCTCTGGAATCACCGTGTCCGGACAATAGCTGGGGTGGAATCCCGGCCCTGCACTTAGAAGCTGGTGACTTGGTGCGAGTTAGTCTCCTCGTGCTCCAGTCCTTCTCACGCAAGCTGGAGGGGCTTCGAGAGAGCGGTCCTCACTCCAGATGTTGCTGGGTGTGCGCTGTGCAGCACACCGTGCAGTCTGACACCAGCAGTTATGAGACTTAGCTTACTCCCCCTCTCATGTTTTTATGAGGATCTCAGGCTCTGTTTGCTTAGATTGCGTGTATATCTTTGGAAGAGCCCCCCTCCCTGTTTCTCGTGCCCTGAGACACCCACGCCAATACATGTAAAATAAGGGAACGTGTCTGCAAACAAACTGGAACAGCCAGAGATGGAGAGAAAGAGGATCATTATTACCATTCATTACATTTTTAATGCCACTCTGATGGATTTGCTTGGGAATAAAATCTCTGGTAATTATCTAGCTACCTATTTATTTGATGTTCATTTGTGTTGGACTTAAGTTCTCACAATCTAACTACCATAATTTCCTGAACACCATCCTGGCTTCATGGTCGTGTTGGCTCGCACTTTCTGAGGCAGAGCCCAGTATTTATGTGCTATCCTCAGAGTAGAACAGGAGGACCTTGGTGTTGTGCCCTCGTTAAGAGTAGTCCGCAGGTCATTTTTCAGATTCACCTGGCCATATTAATTCTTCTGGTGTTATTCCTATGTTGTGACAGTGAGATCTAAGACACAGAAAGAAATGACATTGGGTTGTGATTTTAGGCAACTATCAACCATGATCTCTACAGGCTTCACTGTTGAGGTTCACTCCTTCCAGGTATGCAAGAAAAGATGGCCTTGGCAGGAACTTGGAAAGCACTGAAGGTGAAGTCTGCTGTATTTTAAGTCATAATTTAGGTCACATTTGGAAAGGAAAAAAAAAAAAAAGCTTTTCTATCACTGTTGGTGACCATTGGCCTAAGGAAAAGCAGTGGTTCAGAAACTTGCCTTGAATTGTTTTTCTTAAAAAAAATAATAAAATAAAACTCAGAATGGAAAGTTTGGGTCACAGGTGTAAACCCTTAGGCCTTTCTTCCTCAGTGAGCTCAGTGCCGATCTCAAGGACAAAAAAAAGAGAGAGAGAAAAGAAGTTTTGCATTAAAAACAGATTTGCCTCTCCAGGCAGAGGAACGGCTATGAACTCGGTCTCTGTCAGGACCTGGCATCGGGAGGGAGAGTTGGAAACTAGCTACGGACTTGAGGTGTTTATTTTCCCCTCTTCTCTTTCCTGGCATGATGAATTTTGCTCATGGATTTGGTTTTGCTTCAGAGTTCTTTCTCTGTGATAAGTGAAGGTTAGCTACTTGGGGACTGGTAGTTAATTTGAGCCTATGGGCAACTCCCCTCTTGCCTGGGATTCTATTTGTAACATTCTGCTCTGTGGGTTTAACTAAACTGTCAGGATGGCAGAGGGCTGAGTTATTCGAGTTCACTGTAGAAAGCTCAGGCAGGAAATGAAACTGTTCGGCACCCCAGAGAAAGTGGTTACAGCAGGGAAGGAGAGCGTCTGGGCCCAGAAGCCTCTGTAATGCTTTATTTCTCTGGAAAATTATGTGCAGAATTTCTCCCCCTGTCCCCTGAGGACGTGCAGACAATAGATTTGGAAGCCGCGTCGCCTCCGTGTTCCGCCCCCACCTTTGCTAGAACACAGCCTTGTTCTAGTCTACCCTGAGGTGGGGGCGGCTCGGTTGTTTCATCTTCCTCGGAAGGCATCCCAGGGCCTGAGCCGTGACAGGGGCATGTAGGGTGTGGGACAGGCTGAGGCACATCCCTGGAGGACAACATGGTGGACAGAGACTCCTCTTGGCTCTCAAAGTCAGATATGCTGATGCGCCGTCCCTGAGGCTGAACGGAAGCCAGCGAGTCTCGGGGGTGAGCCGGTCAGGACCGGGATGCCGGAGTTCTGTCCCTGCCTCCTGTTTAAACCTGATACAGTTCCTGTTGTTCCCTCTCTCCAATCCTTACTTCTGGTTCAGAGATTGATACGACAACTTCCTGATCGCTCTCCTGAGCTTTAAAATTATTAATACTTTGAGCCCATTTCCCTTGCTGCTCTCATACAGAGAAAACCGCGGTCAGGTATGAGGTAGTTGACGGTACACGCAGCGAGCGCGCAATCAGGGACTGAAGTGTGGTGGCGCCGGTGCGGCCTCATGCCTCTGAAGTCACATCGGCAAACTCAGCGCAACCCCACAGGAAGCAAAGTGGGGTGGCCTTGATGGGAAGAGAAGATATGGAAGCGGAAGAAAGGAGAGAGAAAAGCCCAATTTTAATGAAATTTAAGTTGATTATAAGGGAATTCTCAGATTGAGAATTCTCTAGAACTTCTCCAAATTAATTAAAGCAGTAATTTTTTTTAAGTTTATGTACTTATTTTGAGAGAGAGCGAGCGAGCACGTGCATGAGCAAGGAGTGGGGGACGGGCAGAGAGACAGACGGAGAGAATGAGAGATGGAGACAATCTCAAGCAGGATCTCAGGGCCCGAACAAGGAACTGTGAGATACTGACCCGAGCCGAAATCAGTTGTCAGATGTTTAACTGACTAAGCCACCTAGGCGTCCCTTAAGCAGTGGTTACAATTTTTTTGTACCCTGAGTTTATCACTCCGTTGATGATCCAAATTCTTCTAAGCCCTCTAACAGATTTTAATTTTTGATCTCTCAAATGTTTCGCTCACTTGTTTTTTTCCTAAGTGTCATAATTCTTCTCACAGAACCTCAGTGCTTTGTAATACTCACATACTCACCGGTACATGGCCGGCCACAAATGTTTGTTGGGAAAATCTTGGAAGATGTCCTGAAAATAGCTAAGTGTGGTAACTTAGCTTTTTAATTCTAATATTATTTTTCTGATTATAAGAGAAATTCATTGTCATTGAAGAAAATTAGAAATCTATATTTTTAGGGGCACCTGAGTGTCTCAGTTGGAGGAGCATGTGACTTTCAATCCCAAGATCATGAGTTTGAGTCCCATGTTGGATGTAGAGGTTACTTAAAATAAAAAATATATACATTATATATTTATAATAGATACTTATTATAAATATATATTATATAATCTTATAATATATAATGTATAATAAAATATAGCATATGTTACAAGTATACAATATATTATAAATATGTAATTTATATTGTATATAATTTATTTATAAAATTACATAATATATTTATAGTATATGTTTTTTTATATATATAGTATATGCTTTATATATATATTTAAAGTATGCTGATAGGGGCACTTAGGTGTCTCAGATCACGATCTCACAGTTGGAGTATCAAACTCTGGATTGGGCTCCATACTATGCATGGAGCCTGCTTGGGAGTCTATCTCCCCTTCCTCTCTCTCTCTCTCTCTCTCTCTCTCTCTCCCCCTCTGCCTCTCCCCTTCCCTCTCTCTCTCTCTCATAATAAGTAAATAAGCATTTTTTAAAAAGGACAGAAATAAACTTTATTCCAAATACTACCATTAACTATATAGAGCTTAGGATATATATATGTGAATATGTTAATATGACCAAAATTATTTTATGTATTATAGTCTGTTTTTTCATGTAGTGATATGACAGACATTTATTTACTAGAGCAGTGACCAAATTGAACTTTCTCTATTTTGAGAAAGATTATGGTTATATTTCAAAGCAAAATAAAAAGTATGCCACGTTAGCATTAAAGAATGTAGGGCTTGAGCCCTTCAGCTGCCCCCTTCCCTCATCTTATTTCAGCACCCCCTCTTCACAGATAAGGAAACGGAGCCCTGGACAGTTTCTGACATATGCAGGGTCACACTGGAAGTTGATGACAGAACAGGGACTGGAACCCAAGGCCCCTGCGTCATAGTCAGCTGTGCGTTCTCTCCAGCACAAACCTTCGCATGGCGTCTTACTTTACATGCAAGAACGAATTTTAGGTTCATAAACCTTTGTAATCTTAGCGCACAAAAAGGTGTGAACCATGCATACAATGGATTTGGGAGCAGAGGGAAGAGGTATACAAACTTGGTTGCTTATTGGGCAGGTGGCCATGTTTCTCAGTTAGAGGAAGCAGCCGTTCCGGAGAATTCTGTCCCTCACAGCAGGACACAGCTTTATGCTTTGCCAAGTATTTTCATCCCTGTTCTCAGTTTTTGATCATTACAAAGGTTGGTATGGATGGTGTTTCCAAAATTAGTGACTCACCTTCTGGGACTCAAGAACATATTAGCTGTGTCTGAAGCTCTAGGTCTGACTTATAATTTGGACTTAGGGCCATTTAGTATGGGGCTCCTGCATTGGGAGTGTATATTATGCGACAAGGTTTCTACCTGACTAGAAAGATATCTATCTGATATCATGTTCTCAAAATAGTATTTGTCCCATTTGGTTGCTTGATTTCTCACAGTAAAATAAAGATCTCAATCCCAAAACTGTTTATATGAGAAGAAAACGTTTGTCTTTCTTTTTTTTGTTTTTCCATCTCCCAGCTGTTTTTCTCTTCCTCTGTCTCTGGTTTTTCCTTTCTGCAAACTTTCTCCCTTATTCTGTCCTCCTTACCTCATTCCGAAGTCTCTCACTCTTCACTGTTGGCTGTAGAGATGAAAACTGTGTGTGTTTTAGGACCATGACGCTCTAGAATGTGTGTGTGTGTGTGTGTGTATGCATGTCTGTCTGTCTGTCTGTCTTTCTCCAGGCATTTTCAGGATCTCTGCAGAGATCCCAGGGCCTAACCACACGCTCAGCAGAAAGAACATTCTGAAGAGTTGCAGGAAATAATTGATCAAGAGGTTGCTCTGCGCAGGGCACATTGGAATTTAGTTAATGTGTAGCCTGAAGCAGAAAGGGTCTCACTGCTTTCAAGGCCCTTTGAAATCGTGTACAAGTATTTGGTGAGAACTTGGGAACTCAGTTAAGCTGCCTTTGATTCCAAAGATATCCCTAGGGCCAAGTGAATAAATTACAGATGCTTTAAAAAAAATTTTTTTTTTTACTTAATGCCTATTTTAAATAATTGGTTTTTTTATGAACCAATGTGACTAAATATGTTCATCAAGTTATTGCTGAAATTGCTTAATTTCCCCCACTTTTTTTTTTATAATGCTGTATTTAAAGAGGTAATAACAGGATCCTTTGTTATTCTAAGCCACGCTCAACCTGTAAGGTATTTCCAGTCCGTTTACTTGAGTGTTTCTTCACCTTCCTCCCCTGTATACTCTTGCCTAGATGACAACTTGTAGAAAGGGTCTTTTTCTCTGTATTTAATATCTGGCACATAGGGCCTCTCTTTAGGGGTGTATCGACTGGATTCACAAAGATGCTATTTGGGGCTTGAACTCAGTGACTTACTAAGTGGTACCTTTGTACCCTTAAAGAATTCTGTTGAATAGCTTTCTCTCGACTTTGAGGCAAGTTCAATCTCTACCTCTGTACACTTGTCCTAGCTTCATCTGACAATCACATAGAACTACATGTTGTGATTATGGGCATTTTAACCCATGCTTTTACTTTCCATCTTTCTCTTTTCTGAAAACCGTAACCTTCCTTGTTCTCTTTGTTTTATTTTTAAACATCAAGGTCTCCTGGAACCTGGGAATTGGAAGAAACCTTAGGAGTCATGTAGTCTGGTTCCTACTTCTTTCATTTAAATGGGCAAGTGGTGGAATTTGAAATTTCCCTACTTTGGGGACGCCTGGGTGGCTCAGTCGGTTAAACCTCCGACTTCGGCTCAGGTCAGATCTCACGTTCGTGGGTTCGAGCCCCGCGTCAGGCTCTGTACTGGCAGCTAGCTCAGCCTGGAGCCTGTTTCCTGTCTTGTGTCTCCTCCTCTCTCTGCCCCTCCCCCTCTCATGCTCTGTCTCTCTCTGTATCAAAAATAAATAAAACATTAAAAAAATTGAAATTTCCCTACTTTGAAGACCCTGGGGAATCCTGGGCAAGTTTTTGGATGATGCTGGACTTGTGCCTGAGGTGGTCACTGCCACTGGTTTTGACACCCACAGCTACCATATTTGCATGACAAATGTGGTATGAATGCAGAGAGTCCTTTTGTTTTTCTCTTGGAATGCCCTAGGATATTTCTAAAGGAAAGGTTAATGGGAAGCTCATTTACTCTTCTTTTAATGACTTAGCTATATTCTTCTAACAGTCCAAGACACCCATACAGAGAGGAAGACACAGCTATCCTTAGGGAATTTGAAGTTGATTAGCATCTCTGATGAGCCTTCAAGCTTTATGGTAACATGGGTATCATTTTCTCTTCCGTCTCCTTCTCCTCCCCTTTCTCCTCTTCCTCTTTTTTGGTTAAGAGGGAGGAAGTACGTCAGTTCTGTGCCAGTTTCAGGTTTTGCTACATTTAAAATTACAAAGGGTCTGTGTTTGCTCAAAAAAATTTTTTTAACCAAAAAAGGAAAGAAACAATTGATACCTTCTCTCAAGAATGAGACTTTATCCAGTCAAGTTCTCGATAAATCAGTTACACTGATATGCTTGCTGTGTGACAGACTGCATCGGAACCTCATTATTCATACATGTCTGTGTGATGTTACTGAATCAATTTGTGCTGTATCCATTTTGCACTCATGGATAGTTCACGGTCCCTTATGAACAGAAATAGTCAGCAGGCAATAATAGAAGACAAGGAACACAATGGCTGGGGCCCATAATCCTTTGCTCCATGGTGCTGGGTCCATTTTTAACATTCATTTTTAGTGTCTTGTTTTGTTTTTTTAATTCTGGTGTCTTCTGTACGAGGATGGCATCAGCAAAATCAAAAAGCAGATACTTTACAAACCTTTACAAACCATTCTGCTTTACTTCTAATGCAGACTGTTAAACAGGGGACAGAACGGGTCTCTGTGCCTTCTGATTAACAGAGCAGACCATTCCTGCGTGTGGTTCTTGATTGGCTCTAGTAGCCATCTGTGTGGCACAGTGGTCTTTCCTAATTCAAAAAACAGCATGAAACCAGAAAAGCTAAAACTGTGCTCAGAATGTTATCTTTTCAGTAGCTAAACAATTCTAAGGACAAACATTTGAGTTAGTGAAACAGTAGAAAAACAAATAGGAAATGGCCTGGCACCACTACTAGCTGCTGAGGTCACGCAGGTTCTGATATCTGTTGGAGCAGGACTTGTGGCCATTATTGTGGATCCACAGGGCCCGTTGTCAACCCGTGTCTCCCCGTGTGAGATGCCAGTGGCGTGGTCCCACCGCGGGAGTGGTGTGAACTCACCCAGCACACCTGGAGCTCAGAACTTTCTTCGCCCTGTGACATTGCTTGCCAACTCAGTTCCGACCACACTCCTCCTCTGCTGGTGCGCTGAGATCTTCCTGTGGAAGCAGTATCCACCTCAGGGGGGGTGTGTTCAACTCTTCTGCACTCCTAGAGCTAGCTTTTTGCAACATTGCCCTGGAACTCACTCTGTTCTGAGGCTCTGTCATTAATAAACTCAGTGGTCTTACCTGGTGACTCTACTTCTCAGGATGCCCGTTGCTCACCTGTAAAGAATGGGAACAGGAGGAGTGACGTGCCAGGCACCCTTCCCCTGAACCCTCCATATGCCTGTAGTTCTAGACTTCCATCGTTCCCTGAAGCATTTCTTTTTGTGTGTGTCCTGAGCATTAACAACAACAACCAACCCCGTGTGTTTCAATTGATAGTTGAAGTCCTAAAACTAAATGCTTATTTGAAAAGTAAATTTAAAGGAAGAGATGCCTCTTAGGTCAAAGAACAAAGATTTGTCAGATGAGCATTTACCAAAAAGTATATTTCGGTTTCAAGGTAAAAATGAAGACTATGTCTAGAGAGCTTTTATAAGAATCAAACTTGTAAAAAACAAAGGTCTAAAGTGTATTTATTCAAATATCAGTAATATCCTGAAGTTTCTAAAGATAAAATGAGTTTGTTTTTTCCCCTGATGTACAACGGATGATAAAAATTTCTGTTGCACATACCGCAGAGGCAGTAAAACAAAACAAAACTTGGTTAAAAGCTCACTCCTCCAGAGAGAGTCCTGGTCCCTTTAACAAATGTTTGAAACAGGATCGTGAAGCAGATGGGAGTTCATTGCTTAGTTTTTCTTATGATTTCAGCAAATAATTCATGATACTGACCTGCACTAAGATTTTCCAGCACTCTCTTTTCTGCATCACAAAATTGCTGTAATAAAGTATTTATTTATAACCAAGGTTTACTGTTGGCTTCCCAAAAGGCATAAGCGGTCCACACGCGTTCCTTACCTCTGTGCTCTTTGTTTTCCTCATGCTGTCCACCCTACCTAGATGGCCTCTGCTAATGTGAGATAATGCATGTTCAAGTTTGACTCCAGGAAGACTTTTCTTATCTCCAGGGATACATTCTGGATCCTATCTGTGTATCTCAAAATATAATGCAAATCACCCTGACTAGGATGGAATCCTGTGACACAGGGACTTACTTATCTTACTGTCTCACGTCCAACGTGATACCTAGCATGTAGGTAAAGTTCAGTGAAGGCTTTTGAATGACTAATGAAGGCTTATCGCATGAGACTATTCTAATATTAATAATAATTGTTGTTGTTAGATGTAAAGAGGTGACAGAAAACAAAGGTAATGTCTTACTCTCTTGCAGCATTGAATTTAGCTCTAAGCTGCCTGGCAGCCAACTCCAACAATATATAGATTGTGGCCAAAATAGAGTACAAAGCAGTGTGGTTGGGAGGAAGCAGAAGAGATTTGAAGGGAGAGAGAAAGAGATTTGAATCCAGGTTTGCTATTTACTAGCAATCTCTCTTCATCTCATTCCTCCCATCTGCAAAATGGGAATAACACCTATTTTATCAAGCTGTGCTACAAAGTTAAGAAATTAACGTATGTGAAGGGAATTTAGTTGCTGCTCATATTTCAGAAGATCACTATGGTTTTTTTGTTGCTGCTTTAAATGAATGGACTTTACTTTTTTAGAGCAATTAACCGGTGGCGGTAGAACTTTCTTAGGGAGAAGATAACCTGAAACAATAACAAGTCAACAATTAAAGTCAAAACAGGGGAAGTCATGAAAGATGTGTTTCTTTCCATTTGGAATTCAGAATTTCCACATTTGTGTCTGTTATAAAACAAAAAAGAGAAGGGGTAGTTTGCAAGTGGTGTTGAGTGCATCCCTGGGGCTGTTCCCTGGCAGGTGGACTGGAGGGCCTGTGAGTTTGTGGTCTCTGTGGGCCCTGGGTGAAGAGGAAAGGGTTTGGTGTGGAGGGGTTGACCTGCCAAGAGGGGACTCCCCGGCAGGAAAATCCCAGTGTGTGTGTGTGAATGGAAGCAGTCTTTGAGGGCTGAGGTCTGAGCCACTGCCCGTTCAGGGTCATGTAGCTTCTTAGGAAGCTCTCTGAATCATTGGTAGCACTTGTTCTTAAAGGAAATGGAGTTTCAAACTCTGAACAGAGTTTTTGCAGGGCCGTGATGGACATGGGGAAAGCTAGTGCTGCCAGGGAGCTCATGTGGACAGGTAAGCAGAGAGGAAGCCAGAGAGGTAAGGGATCAGCCCCCATCCGAAGGGGCAGTGAGACTGCATTGATTTGCTGGGACTAGAGGGGCATGTTCCACGGACACACACAAATACCCCGACAACTGGCACGGTTGCATCAGCACATGGTTTTAGAACATCTCTTCCTAAAGTGGAATGTTTTTCAGCTCTCTAGAGGCTTTGCAAGATCTGAAGAGATTTTGCTTCTGTTTGCTGGCTGCTACACATGCCACTTTTTACATCTTTACCTAGATGGAAAGCACGGTAACCCACTGCTTTGCACGTTCAAACAAGCCCGCTTGGAGAGATGACTGCAGGAACAGCTGGCTTCCTCAGGAGCTGATGAGCCCTCTCCTGATGCTACCTAAACAACCGTCACTTCCTTTTTTCCTTCCTCCAGTCCTTAAGCAAGTTTCAGCATGTTAGAAAAGAAGTATGTGGGAAATGGCCTAGAGCACTGGGATAAAAATATCTGTCACACCCTAGTTAGGAGAGGTTAAATTAACTTGAGGTTGTAAATATGGACACCTTCTGTTAGGAGCCAAACCACACACTCACCACCCGAGTGCTCTTACTCAGCCCTCCCTGTGTGGAGCGTACACCTGTAGCTATTCACTGGGTTCCTAATTCTTTTTCAATTAAGGGTTTGAAGTTAAAGTGACAGTTAATATATCTACTGTATATCATGTCTACCCTAACTAACGCAGTGTTAGTCAGACAGTTGCAGAGTACGGAGCATTTCTGGTATGTGGTTGGCATCTCTGTAGGAAGTACTCAAAATCAGAAATTTGGCAGTAGCCAGTCAGGACATTGGGCATTCAAGTTGTGGTGAACGTGTGCTAAAGCTAACTGGACTGAAGTGTTAGTTTTACAGATCATATGATGCTCATGAAAACAAGTAATTCACACTGAGTAAAGTATAGAACGTTATCTATTACGAGCTCTAATAGTAAAGAAACAGAGGCATTTTGGATGTCTTATATTACAAGCCTGTGTGTTTTGTCATAGCAGAGAGAGAGAATCATGATAGGTTAAAGAGAGTAAAGAACTTTCCATTCTAATCTGATATAGTATTTTAAAAATTTGATAAAAGCAACACCCTCTTCTGATACATATGTATAGGATGATGGATCTCCTCTCAGTTAAAGATTTTCAAGGAAAATGCTGGTCTGACTTGAACACCACATATTCATGAGTTCCCAGTGTGGTTGGTTAGTAAATCTTTATCCCACAAAGAATTTTAAAAATGCACCAGCTTAAGGAGGTCAGAGGCTAGCGCATGGAGGTGTTTAATGCACATTTTTTTCCTATCTCACTAATAGACTGTTGACATGGGTCTTTTGTGAATTCCCTGGCTGACTAAATATGTTCATGATCTGCTTGAGGGGAAGAGCAGAGACTGCTCAAATTTCAGGATATAAGGTTTTGTTTAATTTCAGTCAATCATTTGTTGATGGCAAGTACACCAGATGAAATGCATCGTCAGAATGAGCTCCGAGATCTTTGGTTCTGTGTATATAAATCATCTTGCCTGCCACAACACCACATCCTACAAACCCTGTTGACACTGACAGAGACCAGATGTGTAAGGCCATGGCAAAGACCTTCGGTTTGGACATCAGCTAACTGACAGTTACATTCAGAGGCACCAGTTGAGGGTTTGAAATTCTGTTGAGTCTGTCAGGTAGATGGAAATCTGCATTTAATGTTATCACATGTCTTTAAACACTGAACTGACGATAAAACCACCACTGACCATAAAATTGAGCTTAAAACAACCTTCTTTTAGCTCTTCAGACCTAAATATTTCTTGCTCACTAACTCGCTCCCCCTGGTTTTCTCACACAGTCTTATTTTTGTAGCCACAATGGGAAGAGAATGTAAGAAGTAAAAATTATATAAAACAGGTGTAAATTATTTTTTCCTGAAATGTTTTCTGCCTTAGTCTATCCCTGCCCGTCTCTAAGGATACTGAATATGATAAATTTGTGAGCAAATAAAGGTATACATACTTTTATATTACTCTAACAAAACGACCTTAAATTTACTATAGGTACTGAAAATGTTAATACTTG
>NC_043705.1:79163655-79242176 GCF_006229205.1 Suricata suricatta | reverse complement strand
AGGACCCTTGAATCATATCAACAGGTTCTCAGAAATACCTGCCCGGCTCCACCTGCCGCCGCTGGGGTCTGCCTTCCATCTCTGGAATTGCTTGAGTTTGTGAGTTCTTGTTTGTTTTAAATTGAGACCACAAGGTACTGAAATTTTCAGAAGTGGAAACTTCGCAGCCCTCATTGCTAAGGCCATTTTAAAATCCCCGAATCAATAGCTCCAAAAATCATGAAATCAATTACCTATAAATAAGTTTCCATTTGTTTCTATACTTATGCAAACTTGTGGAACTCAATTTATGGAGTTTGTATCCTATGTAAAATGCATGTCGATGCAGTACGGGAGACAGAATCCCATATATTAATAGGCCTAGGATATTTTAAGGCTTACTTAAATCAGAATGACACAAAACACGTTTGGCAATATTACATTTTGATTTTTTTTCAAATGAAATAAATTTTGTTCTGAATAGATTTATTTGTTATATTAGTCTGGTCATTGTCTGATTTTGCCAGAATACTAGGAGTTTTATAATCAAAAAAGCAATGTCTTTTTTTTTTTTTTTTTAAGACTTTTTAAGAGTAATCTCTATAGCCAGCATGGGGCTTGAATTTATAACCCTTAGAATGAGTCGCATGCTCTACCAACTGAGCCCACCAGGTGCCCCCCAAAAAACAGTGCCTTTTAGAGACTCTTTTAATATCTAATAGGTCTAAGTAGCCTTCATATCTTTTTAATTGAGCATTCTTCCAGTTTTAGACCTCAAGTCTAGAATATAACTATGCTCCAAGATTTTGTAGTCAAATACATACCATTCATCTCAATATCCAGTTTAAATGGTATGTTATAATTTAGAAGTGTCTTCAGAATGAAGCTAGAAAATCAAATAGAGATTTATTTTAACATCGTGAGACTTGATATTCTTATATAAGGATACAAAGTTCATATAAATTTTTTAGAAGAATAAAGGAAAATCAGATAAGCATCTTTTGTGACTATTTGAAAGATTAAGTTATTTTACTAATATATTAATTTTATGTTTTTGAGTTAGGTCTTTGTATTCATATCTGAGTGTTCATGAGTTAGACCGTGTGAATGCACTGTAATTCTTATATTTAGCTAATGACTCTAACAGGAAAGATCAGCTAATGACTCTAACAGGAAAGATCAATTAGAAAATGATTCTTTAAGAGTTTAATACATAAGAGATTATAATTTGTTTTATATAAAGAGATTTTTCCTTCATCATAGTTCTGATCATTAAATGAAAATGAAGATTCAAAAATTGAAGCAGTTTTTACAAGCACATGTCAGCTTCATGAGTCTGACATTTCTTAAGGGGTTCTGGCCACAGGTAATTTATATAATTTCTCTATGCATATATTTATTCACTCATTTAAGGTTTTATTTTAAATAGATTTCATTCATTCATCTTCATTCTTTCTATATGAAGAAATCTACAAATACAAACACATATTGATTATATATATATACATACATGTATATGTATGTTGTATATATATAGTATATAATATGATTCTCATATACCTTCAAAACAGTAAAGTAGTTGATATCTCCGAGTGTATTTTTAAGGTTTCTTTTTCTTTACATGTCACAAAATTAAAATTACTTGTTGGGTTTACTTGTGATTCATTTTTGCAGTTTATAGCTTGAACAATCTTGCATGTTTTTTTGCTTTACACATATGCAGAGACAGCTAATACAAACCAAAGTAGCTGATTTATCCAGTTGCTCTATGGGCAATTAAACCAGGAGTATTACCTCAGCAGGAATAAGTGGGCAAATTACACATGTGAAGTAAATGGGTCTTTGACGCCTGAGCACATAGGTATCACTGTACAAGAGGCTACGTTAAGACTCCTGTAGAGATCAATGGGGGTTTATTGATGAACACCAGAGAACAGAGAAGTGATGTCATAAACTTTTAATAGTCTAATAAACTATATTTAAGGTTTTCCATCTTGGTGAGTTCTATAGCTTTTATGCAATAGAATAGTGTGATCCTCTACACATTGTAAAGAGAGCCTCTGACTTCCCAGGGGATTAACCCTAAGGGATCAAATGCCAAGGCCACGCGACTCTCTGTTTCCTGCAGTTGTCTAAAGAAAATGAAAAGCCAGATTATCTTTGTTCTCTTAAAAAAAAAAGTAACAAATGAGAAAGCATTGTGGGCTTTTAAATATTACTTACGAGTTGCGACACATAAGCAAAATTCCTTTATCCCGGTTGGTTTGAGTGGTCTCTGGTTGACCTCCGCAAAAGTATATAATTTTAGAATTCTAAACCCCCCCAGTGTGTCTTACAAAACAGAGTCCAGTTCATGTGAAATAATGAATACTTTGTTGGAGGATTTAGTAGATGAACCACGTACATTCAGTGCCCCGGTTTTCACCCTTCGCCCTCTAATTGCTCAGTGTTTCATGCTTTTATCAGTTATAAGCAAAATTTAAGGGGCGAGAGTAGAAAAAATTGGCGTTACTGAGCAGTACCTTCAGGCATTAGGCTGTCACGAATGCCACGTATGAATTACAGCTTTGAACATGCGTAAAGACATCAGGAGGGGAAAGCATTTAGTCAGCAAAACTAGCTTAGGAGGAAGAGGAGCAGGAGAGTGAGAGAAGGCAGTTCACAGTTGAAGCCCGGTGACTTGATTCACATCAAGGCACAATTAAGCTGACGGCACAGGTTTTCCAGGAAGTCAAGACGTTGCTGTCATCTAGAGAAGCCAAGAGCTTTGGCCTTGGAATCCTAAACCCAAACACACAGAGGTCCCAGGGTGCTTTAAAAAGCCATTTTGTTCAGTGAATCAAAATGACCCAAAAAGCCATTTTTTGTTTGGCATATCCTATTCTCTTAGAAACCCGCCCCCCCCAACTTCCTCCTAATACTAAACTTGAAGCATATAAAGTATTTCAAGGCTTTCTGTCATAGGTAATCCAAATTTATTGCCAAAAATAACACATCATTTGAAAGGACATGATTTGCCTCACCTCTGGGACCTGCAGGTCTGTCTACCATGCATAACAACAAAACATTTATGTCAGCATATCCTTCAGCAGAGAACCAAAAGGGAAAGTTAGAGAAATGAAAGAAATGACCTCCATCTGCTTAACATATTGTCAACAGTTTGGGAGAAAGACAAAATCTTAAATTACCCTGCACTTAAGGCACCTAATTACCTTCCAAAAGCCTTTGGAAGAGAAGAAGTTTTATCTGTCCAGAGAGGGTAATACAGATGGTTTTTTCCTCTCATTTTTAGTAGGAGGGAACAGGTGTAAAACAATTTTGATTAAGTGCACGTTATATATTTATATCCCTGTAACGGGGATGTTGGAACCCAGAGAGCTCCTCAAGGACGTCAGATGTTACGAGACTCCATGAAACGGTTTCAGAAGATACTCGGCCGGGGGGGGGGATTTCTAAATGGTGATCTCACTGATTTTTCTCATCATTATGCTTGTCATTTCCCCTTGTGCTGCTTAGGCCCTTGGTAGGGTGAAAGCAGGTGTGGGGGGGAAATGATCATGTGATAAACTGTACCTGTAGCCTCTCTTGTAGCTTTTCATCATTGGCAATGTTTCTATCAGTTGTCACCACCTAAATGCTCTCTGGTTCTGCCACTTTCTGTGTGGGAAGAGTGGAATCCTTTTCATGATTTTGGCCATACACTTTTGCCCTTTGCAACTTTCCACACCAGATACTAGATCCTCCTGTCGCCATGACCTCCTCGTGTCCTCTGGCCCCTAAGTGTTGCACCAGCTTTTAGTGTGTGGTTAGAGCTGCTCCTCAGCCCACTGAGATGGGTGTAATGAATGTAATGGGATCTGCAGTGGAATTGGGTATAATCTTAGTGTTCTACCAAGTCTTAGCATTCAATTTCTGAACTAATCCAAACACCACATGTATACCATCTTTCCTGCATGATCCCTCTGCTGAACTGGAAAGAATTGTGGAACCTAGAGGACATCTAGTATTCCATATATTTATTTTAAAAAGTGAGGTACAAAGAGATTAAGTAACTTGCCCAGTTAACACCACATTTAAAGCAAAGATTGTATTTAAACCCACATCTTTTACCTCCATGTTCATCATTCTTTCGGCCGCTCTACATGAACTTTGAACACATTTGATCATACTCATGCATTTCAAAAACAATGAACAAATGTTAGCAATTTATTTTAATCCTCTTCTGATGTATCTATCTGCCTCTCTGTTACTTTTCTCTTGTGCCTGACCTTTTTTTTAAAAATCCTGCAAATGTTCTACTTCAGGCTCTTCATGTCTAGGCAATCATAAGAAACCAAAGTGAAGAGTTTGCATCTGACTTATCTTGTAGATGCCACAACACAAAGTTGTTCCAGTGAGTAGGGTCTCTGCAGACAGTAGCTGACTGGCTGGAGAAGTGAAGACACTGCTGTCAGTCACAGGAAGTAAGGGATCCTCTGCTGCCACCTGAGATGTCTGTGTGTGAATGTTTGCCTGGTTGCAGTGGACTCTGGGATTTTCCTCCTCAAGACTTTCTCCCCTCCCATTCTGTCTCTTCCAGGGCTGAGAGGACCATTATTTAAAAATACAAATCCAGGACACCTGGGTGGCTCAGTCAGATAAGCATCCAACTTCGGCTCAGGTCATGATCTTGTGGTTTGTGAGTTTGAGCCCTGCATCAGGCTCTGTGCTGACAGCTCAGAGCCTGGAGCCTGCTTCAGATTCTGTGTCTCCCTCTATGTGCTCCTTCCCCACTCCTGCCCTGCCTCTCTCTGTCTCTCAAAAATAAATAAATATTTAAAAAAAAATTTTTAAATACAAATCCAATCATGTTCTACACCTTTTTAAAAACTCTTCTTTGGTTCTCAATTGCCTGCCCAACTCCTCTATCCATACACAACACAGAGTGTACTAACCACTATACGATCACGGCGTGCCACCTGCCAGGCATCCAACGCCTCTATCCAAATAAAGTTTTCGCTTCCCTTGGTAGCCTCATTTGCCCTTTTAACAAACTCCTTGCTTTCAAGCCTTCAGGGGTTTTTGCCCCTTACCTTTCTTGGAAAGCCTACTCCCTCCCCTTCTCTTGGGATACTTCTATTCATCTTCCAAGATCTGGCTCCCCAGGAGGTCTTCCTGAACTCTTTGAAAGTCTGTTGCTCTTCCCTTTTTTCCACAGCATTTGGTACAAATTTCTCTTATAATATTTACCATGTTTTATTGCACTGATTTATTTGTGAGCCTGCCTTCCCCTCTAGATTTTCACTTTTTGTAGGTTGGGGCTATGTCTTGGATCATTTTTGTCTCTCCACCTTCAAGTACAATGCCTGAGTCACAGGAAGCAATCAATGCACTGAATGAATGAATTAATTAACGAAGAGAGGCAGGGCATAAATATGTGAAAAGCCAATCAAATTAAGAAAGGATGGAAGGTCAATCTAATATCATACTGCTCAAGTGAAGTGTAATTTTAAAGTTTAAGTTAAAATAGACCTTCTTGTAGAGAAATGTCATTTATTCTAATGCATTGTGATGACACTTAATCAGTAGAGCTGACCTCAGCAGAATTGGGAAGTCTCAAGTATTTCTCCTGCACTCCTGTCATTCTGTCTGGTGTATGTTTCCTAAAGCCTCCTCTCCAGATCCTGCAGACCACTTACTCTTTCTCATCAGAATTTACCCACCATATGCCTTTGTCTCTCAAGGGTCTTAACTCTGCAAGGTGACAGGTATTAATGAGTCAGAGAAATGAAAATATGTTAATGCATTAGCTGGCAAGTATGATTTCCCTCCCAGGCAAAATAACACTTCACACATATTTAAGAACTGAACTTCACTTTTGCGAAGGCATTTTTGTTTAAAGATGGCTTTTGTGTCCCAGAAATCATAGTACAATAGCAACAGCCCATCTCTCCTCAGTGAATTTATATACCCAACATACTTACAAAGGGCGCCTGAGTTGTCCTTGGGGCTGTATAGGCAGTCTCTCCAAAGAGTCAGCATGTTCTCACCCTCCATTTCTATAAACTTTTTAGAAATCACTCTTCATTACTTCGTAAACAGAAATTTGTTAAAATTACACGCTACCTACTCGAGGTGTTGCAATGATGATCAAAATTTTTATTTCTAGAGATCTTTGTGAGTCTTCTGGTATTTTTCAAAGTGGTAAAATTCTTTGTTTTTCATCAAAAAATCCTTTTTTAGTTATGTAAATAATATAATTGCACATATTCCTCGTATCTGTACTGCCTGTCAAGCCCTGTCCAAGCACCTGCCATTCAATCCATGTTTGCTGGTATAATTTTTTCATGTAACTCTAAATAATGTCCTGACAGTTATTATTCCAAAGTTACAGATGAGGAAACTGAGGCATGGAAAGGTAAAGTAACTTGCCAAGGCTACACAGTTAGTGGAAACAGAGCCCAGATTTGAAGCCAGACAGATGGCTCTCAGTCCTTTTCTCTTGACCTCTTTCCTGTGCTGGCTGCCACCCCAACCACATAGTTAGTTGTTTCTTCTCCGTTATTAGCTGGATGCCTGCAAAGTCTGGGAAATGAAGATAAAGTTGAAATATCTTTAATCAACTCTGATTTCCTTGATAACCACCAGACATTAGCAAACTTTACAAACCATATGTGCTGAAAAACCCAGGTGCCACAAGGAGGATTAGAAATGAAATTTTCTTTCCACTCTGATCTCCACTTTTTATTAGTGACACCTCCCAAGTGGTTCAGAGAATGCCTATTAGTGTTTCTGGACATCTTGTACGATTTGCAACCATCCTTAGAGAGGTCTAGGTGGCTGAACTCCACACCTGCCAGGTGTCCCTCTGCCCCTGTCGAACATCCCTGCCTGAGCACTTCTAGAATGCTCAATAAGCTGAGAAGTCTCCCTGTTCATAGGCTCAACATCTTGTGATTTCTCCACGGTCATATTCATGGTGCCGGTACTGGTCCCGGAGGAGATGACAGCAGCTCCTCAGCGGGCTTTCAGATTTCCCCTCTTCCTTTTTGGACACAGGTAAATTAGCGGAGTGAAAACAGGAAGAAATAGTTATAAATCCTATAATAGAGCACATGTGTGCTTTGTACATGGTGGATTAAAATACTCTTGGGGTTTTCAAAATCATATCTCATAATGACAACTTCAGTGCTCTTTGGTCTTATCAACAGCTTTTGGGTCACTTTATATTTAAACAAGTATATCCTTAGTCCCAAAACTCAGATTAGATTTGATTACATGAACCCATAAACAGAAAGCATATAGACCAATAAATAACAAAAAATATGTGGTAATACATACATACATTTTTTCCCTCCAGAATGAAACACTAAATAAAAATATTTTTATTTTATTCTTGAGAGAGAGAGAGAGAGAGAGAGAGACTGCAAGTTGGGGGTGGGGGGGGCAGGGTGCAGAGAGAGAGGGAGACACAGAATCTGAAGCAGGCTCCAGGTACTGAGCTGTCAGCACAGAGCCTGACGTGGGGCTCATACAAACTGAGATCATGACCTGAGCTGAAGTCGGATGCTTATCTGACTGAGCCACCCAGGTGCCCCAATAAAAGCACTATTTGAAACTGGGAGCAAATTAAATAGCAAACCACGTCTAAAACTCATTCCTCCAGGGATTTAGCCCTTTTGCTGGTTTTCCCCGTAGAGGCTATTCCACCTCGAAGCCTGGCTGTCCTGCACCAGTGGCTGTGGGAAAGGAGAGCCACTTCTGCCCTTGCGCGGTAGCTGCGCTTACTTAAGGTTTTATCATTTGTAATCTCAAATTGTGCTTCTGTTTTAACTTCAGCGTGCCTACACCACAGCATTCTTTTTAGACGTTCAGACATGACTACTTAAAACTGAAAAGAGAAGTTCTTCCAGTGAGTATTCTCATCTTCCCCGAGACACTCTCTCTGATGCGATGAAGTGAAGTACTTTCTCATGGCACCCGTAATTTCTACTTACACTGTTGAGCTAATGCAAACCTTTCAATAGGCTGTAGATGTAAGAGAAGATCCTTACAGATTTCGTATGGCTTTGGATTATTGTTTAGTCAGCGAGGATTCTAATGGAGTACAGAGGATGAGACAACAGGAATCTAATCAATAGTCAGCAAAAGGCAAATGAACTTGCATAAATTAGCACTCTAATAGGAAAAGATAAATGCAGGTTCTCTTCCATCTTTCAAGCAACACACATCATTGGAAGAGGTCTAACAGACACTGCCTTGATTTATTTTTACCTTTTTTTCAAGGCTGCCGAAACTAGAAAATGTAAGTAAATTGAGCATTGAGGGTGGCTGCTGTGAACCACTGACATCAGATCGGTGTATCACATACAGTATGTAGAATTCAGCACGTGTGTCCACGTGGATGCCATTGTCATTATTGTTACTCATAACAGTATAAATACAAAGATCTCCAGAGGAAGGTTTGTTCTGTAGTCAGAGTTTGTCTTGGAGACACCAGTCTGATCCTGACATTCAGGCATTTTCCGTGTACTGCACTGTACATTTACACCAGATGCACTAAGGAAACGGCACAAAGCGTTTGTCAGCTGCAGGTGGCTGGGTGCCGAGGACCTGGGCAGGCACACATCATCTGCCAGTGTAGCACTGCCATAAGGTAACTTCATTTATGTCCCCAGCGGTGGTCGCGGAGTTCTTGGGGAGTGGCAGCAGCGTGCTGTCTTTCTCATTACACCAGTGCTACCCTGTTTGAGGTGGGGTGGGGTATGCTGGTACTGGCACAGATGTCAGAGGGCAGCAAGTGTCTGGCACTACAGCTTTGAGCTGTAATTAGTAACATCCAAGAATTTTCTCTACCACTTCTTCCTGTTCCTTCCAACTCATCGTTTACTGTTTCTGTCTTGGGAAGGGAACCGGGTGTACAAGGGGCTGCCAACTAACCTTCACTGCCTTTGCTAAAAGGCAGAAATGTCAGCCATGGGTTTGCTCTCTCACTCCGGCAGCCTCAGGCCAGCACCGCAACCTGATCGTTTGTGTTCCTGGTTGAATAAAAAATACCCTACTGGCTTCATAATGGCACTTCTCCAGAGGACTCACCTATAGACGGGGAGAAATCTGCACTCCAGGGAAAATTGGATATCCTCTTTCGTGATATTAGGGAATACTCTGTTTTGAAGTAGGCACTTCTTAAGATATGTGTAAAATACACTTACTTTTTTTTTTTTTTTTTTTTTTTTTTTTAGCACCTAGAGAACTTTCGCTCTTTGGGAAGTCTTCTAGAAATTCTATTTTAGGGGAAATACCATCTGTATTGTTGGAAAAGAAGGAAGAATTAATTTGTCAGTGTTGTTTTGATCTCAATCCAGAAAGCAAAAAGGGTTTGAAAAAAAACGTCTGATGAGTATCGGCGTTCCTTATCGTTTTCTTTGCATATTTTAAAAATAGGTCTTTCCTTAGCTCTCTTCCATTATGGTTAACTGTAATCAGTACTTTATGGTTATATTATATAGCCTTGTTTCATTAGGGCAATGAAAATGGTATTGAACAATAGCAATATAATGCGGGGAAACAGTTTGTAATTCGGTTGGAAATTGCTAATGCGGTAGACAGTCAGTAATACAATCAGCTTGACTTCCCTAGGAAAACTTGAGCTAAATTTCCTCTATTTTTCTTTCAAATCTTCTTATAGGGAGGGGCTGAGGGAGATGCTCTGATCAACACTGGAAAGCCAGATGCCCCTGAGTAGAGAATTTCTTTATGCATTGAATGTTGAATGACATCTACAGGTCCTGGGAAGAGCTACTATTTAAGACTCAGACTCTCCCTGGAGATTTTTTTAAAAGAGACTAGATAATTAACAGTCCTGAAAGGAAACAGCTGGAAGAGATGGTGCCTCAAAGTCCCTTCCACTGGCGTATCTCTCAGTCGTCGTGATGCAGGAGCAGTGTTCCTGTGAAATTATTATCAGGTATTGCACACCGAGGGAGAACTAGAGGCCATCTCTTCACAAGCCTACTTGACGCCTGCTGTGTGCATTCAGGAATTCATAATGACTGTAGGCTGAGACTAGTCCACAGGAGGGGTGTCTAGGAGCACAAAGGCAAAGAACCTGGTGTTTGTAAGGAGTGTTGAGTTAGGATTTTCTCTCTCTTGACTCGAGTAACTGGATCGTGGTGGTTGTTGAGTCAAAACTAACTATAGAGAGTTTTATGTGAGAAGAGTGTTTAGATTCAACAGTGTACATAAATATTTAGCTACAAACACAATGCTGAGAATTCCACTTTAAATCCACTAGTGCTCGGGGACGCTGGCTTGCAATGTGCCATTTGGAAAAATGGAGCAATGTGTCTAAACTTGTTTCCCTATAAATTTTTGTAGTCATTAGAAGCAATACAGTTTCCTCTTGTGTGATATAAATTTTTTAATTTCTTAATTGTCTAACAGAGAATAGCAGTATTTCATGTTTCCAGACATGTCCAAACACCCCTGACATCTTTAGAGAGATGAATTATATCTCAAAGCCACCACCCTGATTCAAATATAAACAAAACTACATTTAATACTCCACCCAGAAGTGCTACAGTGCATATGTATATTGATTCCTTCAGCTTTTATACTAGAAACTTGTATTTCCACTTAAAAAAAAAAAGATTAAAAAAGCCTTTCCCATGATTCCTAATTTCCAGTTAATTTCCAGTAGTGGCCTAGAACACTTGGTAACTTCTTAGGATCCCAAACCCCGTGGAGGTGTGTGTAAGCCTCAGGTCACATCCCAGTCACGTGGTGAACGCGGCGCCCGGGCAGCTTCACGGCTGTGCAAGCAGAAGGAAAAAGCACTTCTGCAGACTGGACGCCGTCTTCCTTCCGCCAGCTTTGCACATCGGTGCCTGCCTCAGGGCGGGTTCGCGGCGCCAAGGCTTGCCTCATTGGCCGGCGTGTGTCACGTGTGCCCTGCTCTACTTGTGTTCATAAAACCACAGTAACCAGCGCTTTCAGTGACCAAGAGTTAGGCTTTTCATTTAATTTCTGGGATTCTTCAAACATCCTTGGGTGGGTCTCAGCTGTTGGGAATGTCTTCACGGCTACAGAGTGTTCTGAGACTGAAAATCTGGAGTGTACCAACATGAATTCCTGGTTGCCTACATCTTTGCTTCCCATAGATAGGGTTGAAAAGTATTCTCTGTGTTTGTGAAAGGGAAAAAATATCTAAGTTCCTTTTAGAATACAAAATTGGCTAGGACTTTGAGTATCTAGCACGCACAGGGTAGGTGCCTATATGTTGAATTAATAAAGTGATCGTCAGTGATCATCAGTGACATATAATGCCAGTCATCCTCACAGTAGATCCAGATTCTGTGCTGCGTCTCGAGATCATTTAACAGCCCCTCTGTGTTTCGTACATGCTTTGCCGTTTTCCTGACCAGCTAGCTCATCCACACTGAGTTTGTATCTTAACAGCAACTTGCATTCTCGCTCTCTCTTGTGGACTTGAACAGTTTGAAGGGCAGTAAAACGTTAATGTGCGTGTCAAAAAAAACTTGGGATCTAGCATTGTACTACCGAGCACTGAAGAAAGCCGGTTGTGACCCCGTCCTCTCAAGGCTCGTGATGCTGAGTTGTCACCCAGCATGAAGTGCCCGTTATCACCCTCTTAGTTCATCATCTTTGTGTCTTGGCATTAACCATCCCTCTGAAGCCTCACAGTCCCTGCAAGCGGCTGATTCAGAGCTTGTAGCAGGACCAAACATTCTGAAAGTTCAAGAGGAGGGTCATGTGCATTGGCTTTGAACTGTAGCTCCCTTCCAAGGTAGACATTTTGAAAGAGAGCTTATTAAAATGAAAGGGGAAGGGGAAAGACAACAACTCTTCTCTGACACAGAGACAGACAAGCATTTAAGTAGGTAGAGATATTAGAGCACTTGAGAATCCCCTAAAGTGCTTAGATTTATTTCTCAGAAATAAATGGTGAATTGTTTATTTCTTTCTCTCCCTTATGTTTCCTTGGGATAGAGCAATTAGTTTCTTATTTTTTATGATTGCATTATTCTTGCATATATCTTTCTGTGGTCCAGGCTATAAAAGTAAATAGAGGATCCAGCTGTATGAATGAATATCCTTTTAATGAGTGTGGGAGGAAATAATAATACTAAGTAGTGCAAAACCATTTTTATGTGATGAACCGAAGTACCTTTGTTCCTAGGCTCCCCAGTCTTAAGCCACAGGCCACCAGTAAATGTGTGCATAAAATGACAGTTTTATGTGTTCTGGTGTTAACAAAGGTACCTTGTGGTTGGTGGTGTCCCAAGAATGCACTTAATAGGATTTTTGAAAGGCAGTGGCATATTCTGTTTTAATTTCCAGGGTTGAGGGAGGGTAAAATAGAGTCTGTGACTTTTCTGTAACACCTTTCATTCTATCTTTGGGTGAAAGCCTTGCTGAAACAGTGAGATAACACAGTTGCTGGGTGATAATACAGTCGTTTTCATGGTGCCGTGAGTTAATTTCAGAGGTGAAACTATCCTTACTTAGAAAAATAAGGTGCCTTCTCCCCTCAGACCGGCCATTTGCTTGGAACAGCGAATGGATACTGAGTATCTCCTGTGTGCAGGTTACGGTGGGGGGGGGGGTGCCGCACCGGCTCTCCTCCACTCTCTCCCCTCCCCCAACTCCTACCTTCCTGGCCGTTGTTACCTTGTTCTTCATCAGGGTTTTATATTTCTGATGTAATTCAATACTGCCCCACCCCAAACCCTTCCATTAATTAAATTTTAACCTAGCTGTATAAGTTTGCTCAGGGTGCCATGACAGAGTACCAGAAACTTGTTGACTTGAAAAACAGAAATTTATTCTCACAGTTCTGGAGGCTGGAATCCCAGATTGAGGCCCAGCAGGTCAGTTTCTGGCAAGAGCGCTGTTCGTAGCTTGCACAGGCAGGGGACAGGGGGCACTCATTTTAGAAGGACGCTAATCCTGTTGGGTCAGGGCCCCACCCTTATGCCTCATTTAACCTTGATTGCCTCCATTAAGTCCCTGTCTCCAAACATAGGCTCAAGCTGGAAGTTGCAGCTTCAAGATATGAATTGGGGTAAGGTGCCCAATGTGGGGAAAAATCCTAAAATCGAGGAGCATATCATGGCTTGAACTTTGTAGCAGTTACTCAACTTTTAACCTGACACTCTGAGCCGCCTCCACCTAGCAATGGCGCAGGTGAACTTGTCCTGATGGTGGCAGGGGAGAGCTGGTGAAGTGCCAGGATAAAGTCAAATGAAGAATCGCAGAGATCCTATTTGCCTTCTCACGTGCCAGCAGGGACCTGGACTATTTAGTAGAGCGATAGAAGAACAGATGACTAATTCCAAGAAAAGCCCAGCACAATGGATTGGTCCTTGTCTTCGCTGATGAGGATTCGAGTCACTGTTTGGCAGCTTTGAGGTGACTGTGGTCAGGTCCTGAGAAAGCTGCCTTCCTCTCCTGACCCTGGCTTGAGCAGCAGAGACCAGGCGTTGTGGTAGGAGGGGCACCATGTGTACTCCCCACGACTCCTGCAACTGGAGCAAACCCTGGGCACACCCCAGCCTGGTCTAGGCCTGACCTGAGCAGAAGGAAGCCTCAGAACCAGCAGACCCTCTGGACTGCCAGCTCGTGGTTGCTGGGACACAGCTCAGAGCAGAACAGTGGTTGGCTGAGGCTGAAAGGGAGCCTTAGATGTTGCTGCCAACGTGATAGGCGGTCGCAGGATTTTGTGAAGCAGTCTGATGAACCCTCTCAAATAGAGGCACCTACTGCTGCTCAGCTGTGTAATTGGGATGGAAGTGGGCCAATGAGAGGCGACAGTTTGTGCTTAACCTTTTGGGAGTCTTGTTCCAGGAGACTGTGTGTGGGGGGGGGGGGAAGAAGCATTACAAATAATAAGCTTCTCCGCCTGATTTGTAATGAATTAGTAATAAATGGCCTAGCACTCTACGAAAGTCTGACGATTACAGAGCAGCTAAGTGCACGGGACCACATCTTATTTTGATCAGCTGTAGCATAGCAAAGACATGTAATTATCATAATCTAACAATTAGCCTGGCATCACTTTCCAGTGTTTAATTACCCCGATAAATGGTAATTGAATAGAGGACTTAATGACAAGAGAGAAACTTTCATTCTGCCTTAGGTGCTTAAGTTGTCTACTCGGCTGGGCATAATTTTCTAGCATTGCTTGAACAACGGTCCTTAGTATAATTTTCCTTTTTGCAGTGGGCCATTATTTTGTTTTCTGATCTTGACCTTTGCGTATGATATTATGTAGCTCTTCTCAGAATTTAGTACCGGGACCCAGGACACAAAAGGAGAGGACGGGGCACTTGACACAGTTCTGTTTTTAAGCATTGCCTAGAATATCCTTCAGCTACAGTTTCCCTCTTTGGACATGAGTCAGGTCACTGCTATGTGCAAACACTGTGCTATGTGCTGGGGTACAGAAATGAAGAAACACCAGAACTATCTTCAGGGAACTCTCTCTGTAAGAAAAAAAAAAAAGGTTTATATAAAAATACAGTAATGATCATTATTTCTGTTAAAAGTGTTTAGCTCTCATCCCAGCCCCAGTTTCCTTATAAATCTTTGTATTGAACTTGAATGACTTCACGACTGTTTATGACCATGCCCACCTCATCTCTAATGGCCCCAGCTCTCTGTTCTCTTACCTTAGGTACTTTTCTGAGTCCAGATTTGTATCTACCTGCTTCTCCCATGAAATGAAAGTAACTGCTTCTCCCATGCCAGTTTGCATAGAAAAAGCAACAATGTTTGCTTTGCATCCTAAACCTTTATATGAAGCACTTTGTGATTATTCTTTTGCCCTAGCATTACCACATGCATGCCTCCCCTTGCAGTGTGAAGATCGAATATAGAAAAAGGCTGTTATTTCCTTTCTTTCTTACTGACTTGGTTTGTTTGTTAAACAATAAATTAATAGAGATTAATTCCTTGTCACAGAGGTCTCGGATCCTCCATCCCTAATTTTTGAAAAGTCGGGGCCAGATCCCAGACTGTGATGGTAATAGGTCCAAGAAGTTATGATCAAACCAGAAGACAAATATTTATTTCACTGTTGACATACCAGGACTTAAGAACTATTAAATCTTTATTTGACTTGGTTAATAGAAACGACACTTATTATAGCTCTTTGGTTATCATTAGTTAGCATTAATTACTCTTAAAACTGGGAATAGCCTGAAATTCCGCTGGGCAAGTCCATCCCCATAGGATACAAAAGGGCTGCATGTATGTAAGCAGTTTGGCAGGTGGCTTATTTGTTTGATTGACTCCTGCATCCCCTGAACAGAATCAGTTTGTTTACTCCTGTTCTCCTGGGACAATGGCTGGATAACCTGTTCCTGCATCTGCTTTTGGACCCAGGTTTATGTGGCAGGTGCCCTGTTCCGTGCACTTGACATGATGTAAAACTCTGGATAACTTAGGGCACGAAGAGCACCTTTGTCAGAAAGCCCTGGACCAGTAGGAGTCGAGAAGGAGCCTGTTTAGCTTTGTGGAAGTGACCCCTATTGGGACATACACTGATTGCATGATGATGATTGTTTTATTTTACCCCCTTTGGGAAAGCCATTTTAGTGATCTGTAGCGTGCTGGGTGTGTGAGACTCTGCCTGGTTAATTCTTTGGCTCGCTTGGCCTGTTGATGCTGACGCGTTCTTACTCCTTGCCTGAGGCCGCTCTGGGGGCTTAGAAGCAATTAGACTGTCACCCAAAGCTCCCAGGCCCTTACCGAAGGCAAGTCTTGTTTAGGCTCTGCCAATTTAATGCTTTGTTTCCTTTGGAGCTCCTCAGTCAAGCTAATCAAACAAACTCCAAATGAGTGAAAACAGTGGAGGAGAGAAGATTTTGTGGGCCCTGTCTTTGAAACAGGTGTCACTCTTGGGAGATACCAATTTTAAAAAGTCATTCAGACTGATGTGCCTTGTACCAGAAAAGCAAGAAACGAAAGTTAGTTGAGGTTTTGTGAAGTTTTTAAACCACCTGCTTTTAAAGCACATGCATACACACATACACACATGGAAAGAAAAAAAATGACAGGTACTGTACTCAACCACTAATGAATTCCAAATATCTGGCCATGTAAATGACATCTTATTCCCATCACCAACAGTTACTGAATTCAAGGCAAAGCTCTTAGGCTACAGAATTTATAACTACCAAAACGTGCATGCATAAGAACTTTATTGGAATTGATATTAATGGATAGATAGAACGCCAGCGCTGGGTGCTAAATATTTTGTCACTATCTGGTGCTCCATTGGATAAAAGTGTATGTGTTATGGCATACAGCATTTCACCTGTAAAAATAAGTAAGAAAAGTTTTTGAAATTCATCGCTGAGTATTTTTTTTAACTTGTAAATCTCCCCTTCTATGGGGAGATTTTACTTGGGATTGGTATGTTCTGGAGCTCAAAAGAGCAGACTGGACCGCATGAAATGTGTTTTGGTCATCAAGCCTCACTCACAGTTACCTCATCGAGCCTCAGCAACTGGCCTGGTAGTGGTGAAACTGTCCAGGACTCCATCCCAGAGCCGAAAATGAACGTCAATTACCAATGCATTCGGATGACAGACATGTTTCAGCCCGTGAGAGAAAGAAGACCTTAAAAACCAGCAAAACAAATCTTTCTTCAGCCCCCAGGGGCTATTATTCATCTACCCTAAGTGTGATTTGCTGTTTGTATTTCCTGCTTTAACCTCTGCAGGAAAACAAAACAAAACAAAAAGAGCATCTTCAGACTCAGGATGTGAAAGCCATAAGGCTCGCATTCTGTGCTGAGAGAATAACAGAAGGAGATGAGGAGGGACATGTTTGCGGCGGAGACTGCCATCCTGCCCAGCTCCTCGTGAAACGGATTCATAAACCAAACCCCATGTCTGTCGTGGGCCCATTAGGACTTCCAGGACAAATGAGAAGTTCTTCTAGTTAAGAAGAGACATCTTACTCTGAAATTAGCCTTTAAATCAATAAGAGTGGAGTCGAAAGACAGTGCTGCCAAGATATATATTCACTCTAGATTTAGTTCAAAATTTGGGAGGAACCTAAGCTGACAAATTTGCTTAATCTTTGACCATAAATCATATCCTTCTTTTACATTTCAATTTCAGAATGTAATATATTAAGTTGCCTTGTAATTAAAGAAGTGACATTGTAGTTCTCTTCAAATAGGAACATTAAGACAATCACCCCTTTGACAGATTAAAATACATTTAAAATGTAATAATCAACTATCCAGTTCATGAGAAATAACATTTTCATTATTGAATCCTTTAAAACACTACATGAAAGGGGGATAAAAGTGTCTCGCAGCTTCTTAACCTCTAATAACTACTCTGTCTCCTTTCAGTAATGCTGTTCTATATTTATGGAGTGAAGAAACTTCACTCAGGAGCTGCTGGATAAAATACCTCAGTACGTCCTTCCCTGGGAGCAGGCTCTCTGCTGTGCCAGCAGCATATGCTAAAGGCCGATTTAGAATGTTTTAAATATGCACCGTACCCTTCCTTTTCCAGCTACTAAAATGAAACGCGTCTTGGCTTTGGCAGATGAGGACGGAGGGAGGGGAGGCACGCTGCAGGGAAGGGGGCTAAAGATGAGCTCAGAGCAGGGTGGTTCCGGTGCTGCTCCTCCGCAGCCTGAAGCCCGGGGCGCTGCCTGGGCGCCCTTTGCAGCTGGCCCCCCGGCCGTCAGTACCCCCCACCCACGAGCATATGGGGCAGAGGAGGAAGTCAGGTCAATGGAATGAAGACCCATCCACTGAGAAAGAAAGCTAGGGGACATCACTTGCCATAGTGAAGAGGAAGCAAGGATATGGAGGACTTCCATGTGAAGTTGGTAAAGGACCAGAGTATTCAAGTACTAGACGGCTCTTCTCTCAGTTTGCAGATAAATTCTTGGGTTAGAAGGAGCGAAGTCTTTATGGTTCTTGCTGACTCTGGTCAGGAGGCCATGTTCGGTCCTTATCTGGGGACAAAGTTGGGAGGGGGGGCATTGTCGACAACATCAGTGAAAAGGCGAACAGTTGTCTGTTACCTCATCTGTGTCTTTATTTCATTTGAATTCAAGACATGAATCACTTTCGGCAGACAGGTTAAATAAGGAGAGAGAGATTAATAATCGTCTTAAGTTTATAATCAAAACCACAGTTAGCTGTGGGATGTCATCAGGCAAACACCAAAGATAAACACTTAAAACAAACTAAGACAGACATGCATGTCTGCAAAGAGACCTTCTAGCTGAAATCCCAACTACACTTGTTACTTTTGCTGTCAGTAGCCATGAAATGTGCTTTTTATATCCAACCTTTCAGGCAGCTTCTGGGACACCAAGACCTACCATAAAGGGCATAATTCATGCTTAATAATTGAGTTGATAAAAAAGAACTAGTTGCCATGCTGAATTTTCTTCCTCTTAGTTAACTAGAATAACCCTTTCATAATAGATAAATGACACTGATTCTCCACCAGTCTCCTGTCCAATTTTGGTAACTGTGTACAATGCATTCTTGCCACAACAGGGTATGGGTACTATTGTATGTTACATGGGGCACTGGCCCTCACAGCCATGCCACTCTGTGGAGAACAAGGGCCGTCTTTCTACGCATACAAGGCGTTTCCTGGCATTTGAGACTTGTGTATTATGAGAACACAGGGCAGTAATCATATTACTCGAACACAATCACTTTTCTAAGTATGGTAGCTGTGCATACGTTTACATTGTAAACCACTGTGATAATTTAGTAGAGATCATATTGTAATTATTGCTGGCTTTTTGGTGTGGAGCCAGAAATTCTTCTGGCTCATCATATGCAATGATTTCAGAGAGGGAGAGCACCACAGACACAGTGGGTGGAATTAAAGAAAAGGAGTAAAGGGGAGACTTTTACAAGAAAATGTCCAAGTGCGCTTACCAGTGCGCTTAAAGCAGTGGCTGTGCCACCCATGACATTTGTCAGTACTGGCATGTGGAATCATTCTTCTTAGATTTGAATTTACTCTTTTAATAGGAACTTAAGCTCATGAAAGCTGTTTCCTGATGGGAAAAGAAGACACCTTTATGCCAGCAGCTACTGAGCCGACTAACACTTCATTTTGTGAGAGCAGACTGATGCACACGGGTCAGGAGCTAACCCTGCTGAGAAGTACTCTGGATGCTGACACACCCTTCAGTTTAGGGGTTCGGGACCAAGTAGTGGAGAGGGGGCGGGGCCTGCACACCTTGCAGCACACTCGCCTAGAAGAGCAGTGTGAACGTAAGGTAACCTGATGGAACCAAAGTCTTAAAAGGGCTCCTTCAGGTCAGGGGAATTACAACAGCTGGTATAACTTTGGAACCATTGCATTTAGGAGGAAAGAGATTTGGCTTCAGGACCAGATAATACATGGGTTGAAATTCTAACTCGGCTGCTTATTTCCTGTGGGGGGGGGGGGGGAATGAACTAAGAGGCTAACAACCTGAGTGTCATTTCTTCATTGGTCAAATCAAACTAATGATAACTACCTAATAAGGATTTCATGTGACAACACATGTAAAGCCATAACACAGCAGAGGCTGGATGGAGCAAGTACTTGTCGCATCAGTGAACTAAGGAGAGAACTGAAACTCCACCAAGAGCTAGAACTGCCCTTTTGGGGGAATAAAGAGTTGACCTAAGAACTTGACTTGAGCAATTCTCTCCGGAAGTAGAGGAGTCGAATAGTAAAGAACTTCAGTTCCGAGGTCTCTCTGCTTATGCTTGCCTTCTGTCTCCACATTTTACTAGTTGGGTGACACTGAGCACCTTGTCAGCATCCTCATTTTTAAGTGGGAATATCAACAGTGTTCTTAGGACTTGTGATGGAGATTAAACGGAGATAATGAATAAAACATAATAAACAATTTTATTAGCCATACATATGTGCCTCTTCACAGTGAGGCCCAAAAGAATGGTCCGGTACTATTTTGTAGCCAAAGAGCATGGTCTGGGATAATACTAGACTATCTAACCCTAAACTTTTTCTTTGGATTGTACTTGGGTACATTATAGAAATGCCTTTATGAGCTTCTGTTTATTAATGTTTTATGTTTATTTTGTCCATTTGGGGGGAAATTACATTATTAAACTAATTTATACAAATTAAAGATCTGAAACAGAAGCGTAATTGGATTCCATGGTGACTCATCATCTTTGTCCATGGGTAGAGGGGTAGAGGTCCCGGCCGCCGGGCGTCACATACTCAGAATCGGCTCCACAGCGACTCCTTCAGCACCTCACACAGTAAAATGTCGTCAGAAAGGGGGGGAGGTCAACACAGTGTAAAATGGGTCTTCGGTCTCCTGGCTTGTTTTATTAAAACTTAAGCAGTATTAACAGGGATAAAAGTTGGACAAAGGAAGGTAAACTCAAGACATCAAAAATCATGACAATTTGTAGAATAAAGCAATAAGCAAATGAGTCTGGACAGTGGCAGTTTTAATTTTTTTTTTTTTTTCACTTTTAAGCAGTGTCAAGTGCTAGTAGAAGCTAAAATGAGTGACACTTAGGGAAAGGAAAAACTTCCCCCTTGAATGTCTTTAAAATCTATAATAATAATATAATAATATAAAGTGCATCTGGGCATTGCCTCCTGCTGCATTTCTCGCCTGGCACCCCGCCAGAACCGTCAGGCTCCTCTGAGTGCTGATGATTCATAGCCCAGCACCCTTTTATCTGAACATTGCAGTGTCTTTTCTTTGTACTTTGGCAGTGATGTTACCTTGATGTTCAGAAATCTTTTAAAAGCAACACAGGCTTTCCTTGCATCTTGACAAATCATCGTCTGCCAGTAATGAAGAAAAAGTAAACCTAGTTCCACGATCATTGTAAATATAAAGAAATAAATACTTCCAAGTGGGTTTTTTAAATGTTAATGCATTTTGAGATCCTCTAACTGAAAAAGTGATCTGATCATCTTTCCTTATTCCCCTCCTATAAATCAGCATGCTGGTTTTCAAAAGCACTGATCAAATGGAAGTTACTGTGGATCATCTGATATTTGAGGACAGAATGTAGGATTTTTATATTATTTTTAAAAAGGGAAACAGGGATTATTGTTGGTGATGTAGTATACATTTACTGCTGTTGTTTAAGAATTAGTATTGTGTTAGTTACCGATTTTAATATGCTTTAATATATCCTGATGATAATGGTACTGCACATTTAGTGGTGCTTTTCAGATGTTTCATCGCCGGAGACTTGAAGCTATGTGAGGTTAGCAAGGCAGATTCACATTGTTGTTCCAATTCACATATGAGGGAACTGAGGCTCAGATGGTTTATGACTCTGCCACCCAACTCGCAGCAATCCAGTCCTTAAATCAAGATCTCCTCACTAAAATGAGTAGTGTCCACGTTTATCATGTTGTATTTCAGAAAGGAATCTCTGCTTCTTCCATGAATGGGTAGAATCCAGAGTGAAGGCTGTTGAACATCTCCCAGGCCCGACGCTGGCCTGTCAGAGGTGTCTGTTGTGTCTGGGTGCTACATCTTAAGGGGGACCCTGGGAAACTAGAGAACATGAGGAGAGTTGAGAAAGTAGAATGTAAGGAACCTCGGAACAGAAATAACCAAACAAATCCGGAGTTGCACGCAGTGAGAAAGGAAGATACAGAGACCTAGTTGACACGTCCACGTGTTTTATGGAGTGCCTGGTGGAAGAAGAATTAGGTTTGTTCTTGGCGATGTCAGGCAGCAGGAGTAGGGTCACTGGATAGAAATTACACAGAAACAAATTGACGCTCCATATATGAGGAAACTGGCTGAAATGTAGACGTGTCCAAAAATGGAGCAGGCCTGCTCACTGACACTGGGACATGTTCACCCTGAGACCATCCAACTTGAAGGCTATGTGACTTGATGTGCGCTTGTCTCTCGGCAGTGACAGTTTCATGATGAACCCTCTAAGGGCTCAGAGAATTTCCTCATTAGCTAAAAACAGAGGGGTTTTGTAGGCTTTTCTGGCCTGACTTTAGAAAGCTGTATATGCAGTAATTCCTTTTCAAACATTGTTAGTTCCTGAAAAATCTGTTCATCCGATAGGGAAAGCATATCAAATAAGCAAAACTTGTGTAAGGTCAGACCCGAAGCCGACAGTGCAGGGTGTGAGGCAGCGTGCGTGTGTGACGTGCGCTTTAATCCTGGGTTTGCTGGGCTCATGGGCTGTTACTTTCTCAACTCGTCAGTCCAGCCCCAGGACACAGCCTCTAAAGCTAAAAGAAAGGGGTGGGGGAAGCTCATTTGAGCGGGTTTTCATTTTCTTCATATAGAAAGGGATGGGGCATCAAAAGAGATCAGCTGAAATGAGTTTGTGACGTACGCACAATCACTAAGGGAAACAGCTGACTAGGACCCACAGTCCCCATTCCGACTCTAGCTCCGTCCTCATTGCTTTGTCATTGTGCCTTAGGTTTTTATTTCCTTCTAATGGGGAAGTGTGCTAGGACTTTTCTTTCCAACCTTTAAATTTTATGGTTCTAATTCTCTCAATTTCATGACTCTAATTCTCTATATTTGCATAGAAAATTGAGAATGGCCTCCATTATAGCAAAAATAATTCAATCCTTCGTTTGTTCTTTAAGCGACTGCTTCACTCATTCAAAAACACTCATCAAATGAAACACTATCTTGAAGTATCAAAACTTTGCTTGAGTACATGTGGTTTTAAGAATGAGAGGAAAACAGCAAGTCAGTATCTTTACTACTCGAGATGAATGTGAGGAGTTCCATTTTCAGCATGTTTTGAAACGAACGTAATAAAATTCCTCTGTAAAATTGTTGTTGCTTAGATTTGGAACAGTAACGTGTCGTGAATCATCACGGGGTACAATGAAAACTTATTATAATAAAACTTTTAGCACTAGCATTATTAAAGCTACCCCATCACTGACTCCAAACAGAAAGTCTTCTCCTTAGGAATAATCTCATCTTTGTCGTCTTCTTCCAACAGATTCCAGAGGGGTGACTACCACATCGACGTCTGTATCAATGACTACCTGGATGTTTTCTGCCCTCACTATGAGGACTCGGTCCCAGAAGATAAGACTGAGCGTTATGTCCTCTACATGGTGAACTTTGATGGCTACAGTGCCTGCGACCATACTTCCAAAGGGTTCAAGAGATGGGAATGTAACCGGCCTCACTCTCCAAATGGACCACTGAAGTTCTCTGAAAAGTTCCAGCTCTTCACACCCTTTTCTCTAGGATTTGAATTCAGGCCAGGCCGGGAATATTTCTACATCTGTGAGTATATCAAGATTTATTGTGTTGTAGGGCAGCTGCAAGAACGCAGACTAATTTTTTACCCATGTTTCAGAGAATTGCAGAGAGCTGGACTCTGCGTTACTGGTGTCTCCTCGTAAGTGCGTACATCAGGGTCCCTGGATACATTAGCTGGGAATTGAGAGCACAAATTAGATTAAAGACACAGCTCCTCTCCCCCTATGAAACTGCGTGTCAGCCTGTTCAGTGAACCACTGCTGACTTGTATTTCTTTTAAATGAAAATTGCTAGGACTTCTCCAAAGCTGAGGAAAAGAAAAAGAGATTCCTGAAAAAAAAATTAAAGGAAATAATTAAATTTACATAGCTTGGAGTCATTGGATTTCTTATTCAGGTGTCAGCAATATCCTTTCAGTCATCCACACTTGCAGTGGAGAAAGCCAAAACTCCTGCAAATGTCAGCATGCTGACGGTAAATACTCTCTTTGCACCAAGGAGAAAAGACAATTATTAAGAGCAGCTGTGTCTTTAGACAGCCGAGAGCGTGAAGAGTATCTAGACGGTTCCGAAGGAACTGGTGTGAGTGCGTCTCCTACCTGTGACTGCTGAGGGGGCTCTACAACTCCCAGGCTGACCTCTGTAGCTGCCACGTTGCTGTGGCCGTGGTTCTCGTCGCCGATGGACACCATCGCTTGTTCAGGCATCATACTAGTCACACATGCTAAGTAGAGGCCTCTCAAACTTCACTGTGCGGAAGTCACCTGGGCATCTAGGTATTTGGCCGAGCTGATTCAGGCGGCTGCTCCGGGGCCTGAGATTCCGCATTTATAAAGCTCCCATGAGACGTGATGCTGCTGGTCTGCGGAGCATCCTCGGATTTAGGATGCTTGCAAGTAATACTTAACTTAGGCAGCGTGCTGTATATCTGGACTTTTCCTTTACTGTAGTGTCACGTATTGAAACTATCTGGCCTTTTGCAAGTATTTTCGCTATCAGCTGACAGAGTTAAACGTTCCTTGTTCAAAATTTATTGTGTTCATCATTTATCGAACAACTTACCGTGGCTCAGAAATGTTGGGGAATGTAAGACCAAAAGACACTCCTGCCTCAAGGAGTGACCATCTGGTGGGGAGTAGATGTAAACAGACAGCTGCTGAATGAAGGTAAATGCAGGGAGCGGCGGGTCCATGGGTCCATGTAACTCACATGCTTGAAAGAATCGAGAAGTGTGGTTGCGCGTAGCGTGTAGAGATCTAGGCGATACCACCCAGCATGCTTGGCGCTGACGTGTCACCCCTCCTTGGCAGACAAGCAAGACAAAAACACTCCTGAGTTACTGACTCGTTTCTTGAACCTCAATGTCCCCACAGACCCCTAACCCGCATGTTTTTTCGGTCTGCAAGGATTTCTCGTTCCTCTTCTCCAGAAAACAGAATTTTATAATGAGCCGGATTTCACCATCGTACACGGGCACTCCCACTTATATTGAGATTGAATTTAAAAAGGAAATTGAACAGTACTAGTTTTATTATTTCAGTACATATTTTGGTCATTAGTCATGAGAAAACACATAAAAAAGGCTTGACACTATCTCCCATTCGATCCATAAAATAAGAAAAGGAATATTGAGTCCCACAGATGGAGGAAACACTGGCATTCAGTGAATTCACACACTCTCAGGCAGCAGGCTCTTGCCTTTTCCTGATTTTTTACTTTGTGAAAGAATCTCATTCAGCAAATGGGAAAAAGGAAAGAGGGAGACTTAAGTGGTGGGATGGCAACCATTAATTGCCTAGTTCTAAAATACCCTACTGACGGAAGAGGAACTTACTGCCATTTCCAACATGTACATACTGATTTCTCAGATTAAAACACAACAATGAAAACCAAAACTAAATTGAGAGCCCTGAGATAGGAAATATACCAGCTACCTCGTTGATTGCATGATTATTAGAAATTATAGAATCCATTGAGGTTCATAAGCAAGATGTTATTATTCAAATATACCCATAGTACTTATGACTGGTTTTTCCTCATTTGTGGTTAAATTCAATATTTCACTAAAAATCATTATGTGTCTTCTATAACATTCATTTAACGGAGTCATTTAACTGTCAAGGGCTCCTGTCAAAGTAATTGTTCCAAAATGCTTCAAAATATCAAGAGCTTTTTGCTGTTCAGCTGAGTTTAACCTGAATTACTTTTTTTAATGAAAGGTAAAATAGCACAAAATTAGCAGCAAAAGATGTTCATTTATAAGAAGCACACTGGCCTCGTAGTCAGTTAAATTGAATTTTCAACCATGTTTTAGAACCACAAGAGCATCCTTCCCTGTCTTTTTAGTAGTGACAGTGTTTTCTCTCTTCCTTTCACTCTGAGAGGGAGAGCAGCAGAGCTGACAGGGATGTCGTGCGGACGTTTAATCTACTGTGGTCATAATTAAACTAAAGGATTCTTAGGGGAGAATTGGTCCTCAGTTGAATTTTCCTCTCTCCTAATATGCATGGAATGAACAAGATGATTGGGAAATGGCTCTTTTCACACTTGTTACCTTACAAGAAGCTCTGTTGGCGATCTCAGGAGCAAGTCTGCCTACCCACCGGTCAGTTTTCTAAAATGTTCTTCACTGGCTCCGGGGGTATATGTCAGATCCTTCAGGGCTTAAAATCTCTAACAGCTTTTCCAGAAGGAAAAAGAAAGCTACACCCTTTTGGCCGTCCTTCTTCAGGGTGCTGGAGGAAAGGTGGAGTGTAGTGGTGGGAACCAAAGCTCAGGTACACACTTGGCCTTGGGGGAAGAGAAGAGGGGAGTATGTATTACATGTCAGGATATCCACTCCTCAGTTAGAACACAATCCAGAACATTCTTATCCACTCCTCAGTTAGAACACAATCCAGAACATTCTTATCAAGTTCTGCTTTATCCTCAGTATCATTTATTACCTTCTTAATTTCTTTGAGTTTCACAAGATTAAGAAAATAGAGTAGTTGGAAGTATATGAAATTTCCTGTTTACTTAGAAATAAAAGGTCCTTCACTGTCTTAAATCCTTTATGTGTCCCAAGACTGACTCGATGCTGTGCCATAGGCAGTCTATGAACTTGTTATGGTGGCTGATATTGCTAAGGCAGACTGAGCCCATTCTGGAATATGACAAATACTGTTTTTAATCTACAGAAGTTATTTTGGTAAGAGATTGGCATCCTAAAGTAATTCTGGAAAGTCCGTGGTCTTTCTCTTAGTGATAGATTTGCAGAACTGCCTGTCAATAGATTATGGCAATAGTCATTTATATAGACTTCCCAAGGCAAAGAATTATTTTAGAAACTTCAGAAGTATTCATTTTAAAAATGATTCTCATAAATATTAACCTAATGAGAACAAGTTTGAAAGAAGTTTCGCTGCTGTTATTTTTAAATCAGAAGAATCCAAGGAAAATAAGTTAAATAAGGCACTTTAAGTTATTTTTGTAAGTCAGGAAGACACTAATTTTGAAAGTCCTCTTTTGTACAGTAAGGAACACTGAGTCCTGGGCCCTTCTCTTGGCCTAACTAACTATATGATTTTGCATAAATCATTTAATCTCTCTGGATTTTTAATTTCACAGCTGCAAAATAATGTCGCAATAGATGATTTTTAACATTGCTTAGAGCTCTAATATCCTAATCTTACTATATTTTATCTAAGGATCTGTGGATTATGTAAGAAATAACATTTATAAAATGTCTCAGCCTAATTTCTTACTTAGTAGGTATTCAGTAAATGCCAGTTAAAAGAGTATCTTCAGGGGACACGCAAGGTGGAGACACATATTAGCATTATTGAGCGTTTAGCCCCGGCCCACCTATCCAAGTCACCATCAGCTGTGGTTTCAACTCGGGCAGCAGTCTCCTGCTTTCCCCAGTCATGTTGCTGCTCTGTCGGAGTCCTCCGGTGACCTCCTACCTCGGCAAGACAAGAATCTTCAGTCTCCAAGCTGGACCAACAAGGTCCTCTGTGGCAGGCACCTTCCATTCCCCACCCTTGCCTCTGCAACTTCTTTCCTCTCACTGTGCCTGATTGTCTCCACTCCAGCCTCCCCCATTAGCACCACCCCCCTCTAGGGCCCTCCCCTAAGCTCCACAGCAGGGCCTTGCCTTGGCACTTTATCTTCTCTCTGCCTGGGGTTCTCACTGCTCTGGCATCCATGTCCCTTGCTCTCGCTTTCTTTAGGTTTGCACTAAAAAATAAACGCCTTTATCAGAGAGGCATTCTGATCTCCCTGCTTAAAGATAACATCTCTATAATTCTCTACATTCTTACCCTGCTTTATTTTCCCTCAAGCACTCCTCACACCTGACATTATGTACTTACGGTTGTTGGTTCATGGCTATGCCTGCTCTATGCCCTGTATTACATTGTTTGGCACATATTAGATGTTCAGTAAGTAAAGGGCACCGCTGTTTACAGAGCACTTACTCTGTTCCAAGCACTGTTCTAAACCCCTGCAATTCTCAAAACAGCACACTAAGGTACAGTTCTTCGTTCCCATTTTATAGGCAAAGAAACAGGCATAGATAAGTTAGGTAACTTGAGAAAGTTTCACACAGAGAAGTGGCTGATCGGAGAGGAAATTCAGTGAATAAACAACGAAAAGGAAGAAAAGAGATAATGTCCTAGGTCTCATGATTAAAAAGACAAAACATACTTTACTTTGTATTTTTTTGAAAGGTTAAAACCAATGAGCCCTACTGTTGAATTTTACTTTATAAACTATGCTGGAAATCCCAACTCAGAAGCAAGATAGGTTTTTAAACACATGTATGCATTTTCCATTCTCCAAATGGGCTGGGTGACCCGTTTAATAAAATAACTTTTCTGACCCAGCATTTGGGTCAAAGAAATTCATCTTAAATCCAGTGAATATTCAGCCTCTAGACTGAATCATGATTGCACACTTAATTTAGGAATGAGTGAATTGTGTTCTTTTTTAAGTTTTTTAAATTTATTGTGAGAGCGATCAAGAGAACATGAGCAGGGGAGGGGTAGAAAGAGGGGAAGAGAGAGAGAATCCCAAGCAGACTCCACACCATCAGCGTGGAATCTGACTCCACTTGATCTCAGGAATCATGAGGTCATGACGTGAGCCAAAACCAAGAGCCAACCTACTGAGCCACCCAGGCACCCCAGGAATGAGTGAGTTTTAATGCAAGACCTACAGTAAAGAAGGCAAATGTCATTTTCTAAAAATGATACTAAAAGGCAAAGAAATCTTCCAGCACTTGCCACGTGTAAGGTATAGTTGTCTTCAAAAGAAGATAGTCCTAGTAGAGGACTATACATCCTAGCTGATGTATAGTCAGTGCCCAGACAGAATCCAGGAGTTTCTGAGAGATTATTGGGGAAGACACTCTTCCAAAACTCACTGGTGAGTAATGTTGTACACGCGTGTTGTTTTAGTCATGAGCCTTCACGCTGATAGGGTTACAGAAGTGCCGAGCTAACAGGCCATTTCTTTGAAGTTAGAATCCTGAAAACATCAATGAAACGAACAATCAGGGAGTTGAAGACTCTGGCTCTAGTCTTTTTCATGGACATATTTTTCAAAATTAAAAAGAAAATCATGGGGACAGTCTAAGTTACTATGGACATCATTCCCATAGTGGGAATGATATAAACCCACAGTTTATAACTCCTTGAATGCATGTGGTAAACTGTTAATTCTCTGCTTTATGCGCTTTAATTAAATGTTTACAGTCTTAAGCTATAAGACAATTTAAATGCATACTACACAATTTTTAAAACGGACAGAATAACCTGAATTCTGAAGAGATGTCTTAAAGGAATGGTGAAGATCAGCTTCAGAAATCATTTGATTGTACAGTAGTTATTGACTGTCCTTTGAAAAGATAAAAGAATATTCAGTAAATCCAGAGAATATTAATGTAAAGCCAGCCCTTCACTTGCCAACTGGATACGTTCCAAAGCTTATTTGCAGGTGAGTTATTTGCAACTTAGAGTGATAACGTCTCATAGAAATGTTGCTAAAATCAGGCAAACTCTCTGTAATATGGAGAATCTGTCTAACCATCATATTGATTTAAAACTGTATATTTTCAATAAGAAATAGTAGAAAATAGCATCTAGAATGGTGTTCAATAAATATTTGTTAGATGATCTCTCCCTCTCTCCCTCTCTTTCCCTCCCTTGCTTTCTCCCTCCCTCTCTCTCTGCCTTTCTTTCTTTCTCTCCCTCTCTCTCTCATAAGCAGTGGAGGGGCAGACAGAGAGGGAGGCAGCAGGCTCCAGGCTCTGAGCTTTCAGCACAGAGCCCAACGTGGGTCTCGAACCCCACGAACAACGAGAGCATGACCTGAGCCGAGTTGGAAACTTAACTGAGCCACCCAGGAGCTCCAACATTTTTTTTTTTTAAGTTTGTTGATTTTTAGAGAGACAGAGCATGAGCTGAGGAGAGGCAGAGAAGGAGAGAGAGAGAGTCTCGAACATGCTCTGGTCCGTCAGTGTGCAGTGTGGGGCTTGAACTTACAAAACCGTGAGATCATAACCTGAGCGGACATCAAGAGTTGGACGCTTAACCCACTGAGCCACCAGGCACCCCTCCCTGGTTTCTTAATAATGGTTTTTGATCATATGATGAAGATACACTACATCAAAGGGGAGAGTAGAACATGGTTTTAAAAGAAAAAGGCACAGGCTCTGGTAAATGCAGCCTTCCCCTCAAATCCTCCTCTACTCCTAGGAGCCATGTTTCTGTGGGGAACTAAGCTTCACTTTCCTTATCTGTAAAAGGGGTATTTAATAATAGTTTATTATCACAATCTTTCTTATTTCCAACATTCAAATAAATATCTTTACAGGATCAGTTGACCACCAAAAACATGAATTCCACAGTCCACGTCCAAAAACCTGTGTGCCCTTTGGAAAGTTACTACACCTTGAACAGCCCTCATTGATACTTGAGTAAAAGGATTCACAAATGCCTAGTAAAGATTCACATTTTAAGTCCATGCCCTATATTCTGAGGGAACATTATGCTAGGATTACATATGTCTAAGGAAGTCTTCATTCTCCTTTGGATGTCCAGTCTTTCAGCAGCTTACTTAATAACGGACACTAAGAATTATTTTGGTCCTGTCAGTTACACAGTCTGCTTTTTTTCTGAGTTGTTTTTATTGAAATTACAAGAGTATCAAAATGGCACATTTATCAAAGCAGGAGGGAATCTTTTTCATCTTAGTGTTTTACTCTTGCAGGGAGGTGACCTTAAGTACCATGTTCTTTCTTAAAATGATCAACTGAGTATTTACTTCAGTGTGTGTGTGTGTGTGTGTGTGTGTGTGCGCGTGCACGTGCATCTTGCTTTTATTATTGATAAATGTTTTTGATTACCAGAGCCGTATTTTAGCATTAATACCCTAGCATATACTTCCGCTGAGATATAAGGGGTTTATAACTGGAATTTCCAGAAGGGCTGTATTTGAATACTAGTTCACCTCCTATAGTTTTTAAAATATAGACTCAGAACATAGTATTGAGCAAGACATATTTATATTAATAGAGAAAGGAGTTGAAGGGCAGTGTTAGGAAATTGACACATTTTAATATTTGCTAACGTGGAAAAACATGAATATGGCACAAACCTCACATGTTAATTGCTCAGATACAGAGTATATCATAGTCACTAAGATCTATTTAGTTTAGTCTTTTGTTGTTGTTGTTTATTTTGCACATCCAGTGAGTGGAACAGTCGCCCTCCACTTGGACACTGGAAGTTCATCGCAATCACATCAGATTTGTGCCTGAAAACAGTTGTTCTGTTTCCTTTGTGTACTTCCGTGGTCTCTAGTGAACCTGCAAGAATGCACCTTTTTTTTTTTTTAAAGAATTTGTTTAGAGAATTGTGTCTGTTTCAAGTTGTCCCTAGCCATCTTTTTGGAAAGCATGAATGGATTTCAAGGGCTCTTAAATGAAGGTTAAATAAAGAACATAAAAGAGGATATTTAGAGACTTCAGGATATTTTTCTATGTTAATTGTGAGTTTTTCTTACGAAAACGGCTGTTTGTTGCTTGGCGCCCTGTTAACCTTCTGAACAGGACTGTTTGGCATCAGCTTAGGCCTGGTTGGAGTGTGGAGGCTTGACCCGTGTTTCACATAGTCTGAGCAGAACGGGGTGGGGGGGGTTAATAGGAACACAGGATGTTTTAAAAACAATTTAATATTTTTAAAAAGTTGGCAGTATTATTTGGTCAGGCGGGGAGGAGCTTTAAAGGAAATGCATCCCCCAGTAAGTGACTTGCCTGAAAGATGAGGCGCTGTTAGAAAGAATCAGAGGAATTAATGCCAGGTCTGTGAAAAAGGGACCTGGAACTAACATTCCTGCTAAATAGGTTTTGACTTTGGGAGCCGAGTGCCTTAAAGTTGGCAAAGGGAGCTTAAAAGCTATTGAATAATTGGGACTTGATGGAAATTCATGGTATAAGCCGTAAGAAACTAAAGACTCATAAGTACTCTTTGCATTGTTTGAAGTTTTCAAAGGCTGTGACACTCAGATAAGAAGTTCAAAAACAATAATTTTTATTTGTGCTCCTTTCAAGAATTTAAAATGCTCTTATGAGACCAAGGGAACATAAAGAGTTCTGACCTCCTAAGGGGGAGGAAGGAATTATACCACGTTTTGCTTCCTTTTACCACACAGAGACTAAATGCCAAAATGGAACAAATGAAAGGATTGGTTTCTTTCTGGGGTTTTTTTGTGGGGTTTTTAATCCCTGAATGTCAAAAATGGCCACATCTCCGAGAGAAATAACGCACCTGATTAATTGTGTAATTTCACAGGGAAGCAGTAATTCTCAGCCTTATAAACATGTAATGTACTAATTTGGTTGCAGAGTTAACTGAAAACAGTTTAATGAGCTGCTGTGTCGCGTGTATGTGCAGTGTTACATAGAGCAGATGCCAGGAGAAATGGAAATAACACGCCAGTGACACTTGGAATAACAGTGTTTATACTTCATTGACTTTGGGTTGTCAGCATGCTATTCTCTGTGTTTCCCTTAGTAACTTATTAAGGTGACTGAACTCCAGTGTGATGATGTCTAAGTGTCATTTGTTGTAAATTACACAAGCACGCACACACCAAATGAGCTTAGTCAATCTTCAGGGGGGAGAAATAATACTTTCTCATACAGACGACCACAGTGTTATCCACGAGACACGCACACAGAGCAAAAGGTGAACCTCTGAACATTGTGCATGCTGGAAGAGCCAGATATTGGCCTTTCATCAGAAGAAATACTATTTCTACAGATTTTCCCACTCATCTATTCTTGCTCTATTTTAACAGAATGGTTGTGTAACTCTTGGTTTGAAAGTTGTCATACAGCCTCACAGCAGGCTTATATTATCTACAGAGTTCTTTATGAGGAAATATAAATCACCACAAATGAGACTTTTCACAGCCAGAGATATGTAGGAATTTGTGTCCGTGCTTAGCTGGCTAAAACCTACCTCCGGGCTCCGCGGAGCTCTCCCAGCTCATCCCCCTTCTCCGTACCCTTTTGGGAAGCAATTCTCAAAACTTGAGATTTATGGTGCAGAGAGCTGATAGTGGCTATAAAGTTTTCTATTTTCTCTTTTCTTTAATATTAATGTGGGAACGAGGCATTATCATTCATTATTTTAGTTCATGAGTATCCTGTGGGCTTGAAATATGGTTTCTTGGGGATATGGCTTACGTCTGTTTAACAGGGGAAATGTGTGACTTCGGCAACAGGCTTCCTTTACCGTCGGATATTTTTAGGCGCTTGGTAGAAAATTCACATTAGGAACAGAGCTTTGATATATGGGCCATACCCAGCTTTGATTTTAACATTTAAAGCTTTACAAAATATTAATTCATTCTGAGCCCTAGAAGTTAAATATCACAAATTGGAGAATAGCAAGCCAGTGTGTTATTGTTAGAAATTGAAACGATGCTGTCTTCTCGTTGTGCGAGATTCAGAGACACACAATATTTCCAGCTAGGTTGACCTACAGTAATGTTAGGTAAGTTTTAGTTTATAGTTAGGACTCCCTTTTCTACCACCGATCTTTGAAACGAAATCATGTCTCTGTGTCATTAATAGAGAATATACGTTGTTTTTAATTTAATCTTGCCCAGTTTTATTGGCTCCGATATCGTTTCTAATGTGAATTTGCTTTCTAATTTTTTTACAAATGTTTTTTCAAGTTAATTTTGTCCTTAAGTACATTATTACAGGCTCTGACTAAACCTGAATGGGTGAAGTTTTCCTGTTTTGCTTTAACAGTTTCAGTGGGCCCTCAACTTTGAACTTAGAACTTCTTGTTCTATTTTTTATTTGTTTTAATGTTTTATTTATTTTTGAGAGAGAGAGAAAGACAGCATGAGCAGGGGAGGGTCAGGGAGAGAGGGAGACATAGAATCTGAAGATAGACTCCAGGCTCTGAGCTAGCTGTCAGCACAGAGCCCAACGTGGGGCGCAAACCCACGAACCATGAGATCATGACCTGAGCCGAAGTCAGACGGACGCTCAACCCACTTAGCCACCCAGGTGCCCCAGAACTTCTTGCTATTTTAGACCTGAGTTTTAAGGGACAAATCTAAACAAGGGGAATAAAATTGAAGTCCAAAATATGAATAGGCTATTTTTAACTTTGAATAGATCGCTTAAAGGTCTTTCTTATATATTGGGCAGTTGAATCCCTTTGGACACCATATAATGAACACTGCAATTATTTAAATGAAATGTAGTTCAGAGCAATTATTATTGTAAAAGTAGCCTTTTGCTAAAAGCTTACTCATACCTTGACTGATAGGTAGGAGTTCTGATAATCGTAATTACAATGATGTAGCATTAATTGCAAGCTTACTGTGTGCCAGGCACCGGACTGGTTTTCACTCGCTGTATCCTCCTCTTATCTCCATTGCATAGATGAGGAAACAGGCTGAGCGTAGTTAAGTAACTTGCCTGAGATCCTGTCGTTAGTAATGGAGTCAGGATTCAGACCCCTTTGACTCCCAAGTCTCAGCTCTTTATTCACTTAATTCATAATAAATATTTTATTTATTTATTTTTTAACATTTTTATTTATTATTGAGAGAGAGAACATGAGCATGGGAGGGGCAGAGAAGGGGGAGACACAGAATCTGAAGGAGGCTCCAGGTTCTGTCAGCACAGAGCCCGACGTGGGGCTCAAACCCACGAGATCATGACCTGAGCCGAAGTTGGATGCCCAACCAACTGAGCCACCCAGGCGCCCCATAATAAGTAATTTAAAAGAAGTTAAAATGAGACCGATTTCAAGCATTCCTAGCAAGTCTGTACATAAGTCCTAACGACACCCTGGAACTTGAGACAAACCCAGTTCTAAACTGGCTCATGTGACATATAGAGGGTCATTTTATGTCCGGATACCACTGAGCTTCACATGCCAGGGGGCATATGTGTTTTCAAAACAAAGTAGAGCACTATCTAGTGGCTTGTGGGGTCAGAACACTAAGACAGAATAAAACGGGTCATTCACTCTCCCTACTGCAATTGTGATGAAAACATGTAATGATTAGCAAGACTATTGAAAAGCGTATGTCTCTTTGGTACCAGGAGTCAGTTTTCAGAGGCTTAAATCTGATTAACAGAATCAATAGCGCAGCGTAGGCTTTGGTGGATATATTGCAAAGCCTTGTGATCAGCTGTCTCAACATCTCTGCTTGTTAATATGACATGTCGGGGACATGTTACCTTGTGCGTAAGCAGCACAGCAGCAGTGAATTGTTGTGTCCATTATTACTAGTTGTACTGGCTGGCTGTTGTTATTTTAAAGTTCACCAGTTTTTCACAAATTTGGAGTTTTATAATATGTTTTTGCAAATTCAAGGAAAAGGAGTAGAGATTCTACGAGGAGAAGGGCTGCCTGGAGAATTAATAACGTCTTTAGAACGAAGTTCAGGAATTTCAGCAGCCGTGAGCAGCTCCAGGATTTCTAACAGCAAGCGTGTGGCACCTGTTCACGGGGGCACTTGCCCGGGACGGGGAGACCACCCAGCAGCACCCCGGAGAACGAGCTTCACACCACCCAGTGGGCTCCCTCTCTCACCTGCCTCTCCTCTCCTGATAAGGGAATCAGAACAGCCAGATTCCCGGAATCAAAGACAAGACAGGACTGACTGGAATGGAAAGTATTTGAAAAATAACACTGGGCAGATTGGGCCAGATTAGGGAGGGCCATTAAATCTGTTCTGAGGAATTTAGAACTTATCTAGAAGGCAATAGGGAGTAGTAGGTTTTTGAGGGGGAAACTCATTTGGGCCTTCTCATATAAATGCATTGAAATCATTTACCTTAGGGCCCAATGCTGGCCGGTTATATAATCATAGCTGGCGGGTGGTGACCACTTCTCCACCCCCACACATTCATAGATCTTGTCTTATCTGGACTATATCCCAACTGTGTGTTAGGCACCAGTACTGTTCTCATTTTACCGGTGAGGAAACTGAAGCACAGAGAGGTCAGATAACTCGCTGGAAATCACACTCTGCTCATGAGTGTTGGGGCCCGGAGCGGAGTTGAGTCCAAGGCATTCTGACTCCACTGTTCATGCTCTTAGCTCTTTTCCATATATGGCAAGTGATGTTTGGAAGCTCATTCCATAAAAATTAACAGCCCTTAAGGAGAAATTATTTTAATCTCAGAGACAATAATACCCTTTACTTGAATTTCTGTTGTTTCTATATTGTCTTCTGTGTCCATTCAGCTCTGCCGTAGGTGCAGAGTTTTAATTTTTTTTTGCATCGGCTTTTATGATGTTTTTATTAAGGAGAATTGCTACATCAATAACATTTCCTGGGCTATTAATTTAATCAAATAACAGAATTTCTGACCTTTTGATAGGATGTGTTTACCATTTTAGAAGATTTATTGCAGCTGTTTCTTGAAATGTTTATATTCAAAAATGCTATATAAAACCATTCATTAAACTCTACATGGGCTGTTGGTACATGTACATCATTAAATGTGTGGCTACAGATAAATCTACAGTGGCTACAGAAGGGAACACCTCAGTATTCTTATTTTCTCGCTAGTCAGCCCCTCAGTACTTACTGAACGGTGTGTAGCCACGGGGCCAATGTTGCAGACACTAAGGTGATGATGGAAAGTACTCCATGTAATCTTGCTCCTTCAAGAGCTCACGTTGTGTGAGAAAAAACATATCCATGAAAATGACAGCAAAAAGAGAAACAAAGCAAATTACAAGATTGACACCGTCCATAAAAAAAGAGAGAGGGCAGCTTCAGGGGGAGGCCCTCGTGACATAGTGACTTGAGGGGCAGGTGAAATTCGGGTCTCGGGGCTCAAGACACTATCCTGACTTGAGTGACAGAAGCGGCTAAACATGCAACTTCTTGGAGTCCACTTCCAGAACGGCTGATTCATTAAATTTTATGAGATTGCTCTCAGGATCTTCATTTTTAACAGGCTCCCTAGCAGTTTCTCCCGCAGGTGATGTGCATTCCACGCTTTGGGAACATCGTGAGGGAGGAGATGGGTCTGAATTCAAGACAAGGAAGAAGCAGGGACTGGAAGATTTGAGTCAATGGAACCGCAGCGTTGGTGGGGAGAAAAGACAGTCTTTATTACGTGAGGGCGCGTTCTGCTCTGGTGGGAGAGGCCAGTCTAACATTAAAAGACCCAGAGAGACTGAGATTCTGGGAGGCAGCTCATTTGCGGTGATCATAACAAATACTTCCTTCTGCCCCACTAAAATGTCTCATTTGCTTCAACAATAAATAAGATTCTGTTTTACCCTGCTGATGCAAATAAGAACCAGGTGACTCTTTGGGGTTTTGGTATTTCTCATTCAGTTTTTTTTAAATTTCTGTATACAATTTTCGTTATAAAATGAATTCCTTTTACAAAGTGCTTAATGGTGTAAATGGGGTAAGAATCAGAAAACCACATACAAGTAGAGAAGAAACAGGCATGATATCAAGCAATAAGAAATACTCATTTGGGACCAACAGTTCAGAAGAAAACTGTGTGCTTCAGGAGAAATGAAAGACTAGCAAGTAGTTCCTGTCATATTCTAATTACATAACATAGGGTTCTGGAAGGTACATTGAAGAAGTGGGGGCCTCCTATTGTCCGTGACCTTTCGTGCTTGTCAGTTTATGGTTTCTTCTCCCTGATGTTTGGTTAGAGTCTGATGAAAAAAGGAGTATATCTAAGTGGAGCTGTGATTCGGTTATGATTAAAGGTCAACAGTGATGTATATTTAATCACAATTTACTACTTATAAATCGGGTTAGACAGCAGTCATGTTTTTAACCGTATAATGTGTCCTGATTCCTAGAAAATAAGACCATTATTTGATAGGCTCCTTTTTAAATATTGGTGGGTATAGGAAAGTAGATGAGACAGGAGTGACGGGAACGGAGCCTTAACTCCATTACTTACTAGGTGTGTTAATTTGGGCAGGCAGCTTCAACCCATACCTCATGTTTCCCATTTACAAATGAGTTCAAGTGCTAGTTTAATAAATGGTATTCTTAATATTGATATTTGAAAGGCAATTAGTTACTTTCCTAGTTTCTGTCAAAATTAATGGTAGCTTCCATGATGAATTTTTATGGGTACTTTGAATTATACATTTGCATGTGTCAAAAATAGTTCCTATCATCAACTAGTTTGATATACACTGGTGGTCAGAAATAGCTTACTGTCATTTACTCACAAGGGCATTTTTTCAGTCTCTTTACAGAATCAAATACGATCAAAATATATTGTCAGTTCACTGTGGTTTATTTAGAATGTTCTACAGTGGTGAAGATCCAGAAATACCAGTGTGTCACTTAGAGAACCGTTCTGTGGGCCATGTCCAGGACCACAGTGGTCAGCTGATTTCATACAAAATATTTTCCAGGGCTAACTGGAAAATTGCATTGCCATTGGCAGGTTTTCTGCACCTGTTTTTTCACCCCGTGGAGTCTTGTACCTGAGAAACATGGAAAAATGTTCCTTTCCTAAGTTGAAAAACGCCGCTGCAGTCTAAATGAAATGGGATAAATTATCTTTTTCACAATTATCCATTAAAGGGAGAATTAGAATTAATATTAATCACAGATGTTTCATCAAGTTTTATTATCAACCAGATTGACTGCCAAAGTGCTTTCTGGAAGACATTTTCTCTCCCTCCCCCACCTGCTACTGAGAACAAACTGTTATTATGGGTCCTTAGATAAAGATTAATGGTTTTGGCAATTTATTTGAGGAAATCTGTATTTTACTGTACACTCCACTTCAGTTCAAGGCATTTCTGAAAAGCGAGGCTTGTCATTTCCCTGATAAAATTACACAATGAAGACGCAAGAAAGTAGGATTCTTTCTATCCTGAAAAAACTAATTAATCAATACACAGCCCAAGATTGATATCACCAAACCCATATAAATAAGTATATTTAATTGTGGCACCTTGTTTATAGAGAAAGTAAGCAAAATGCCTGTTTAATCCAGCTATTTTAGCAGCTATATCTTACCCATCACACTTAGGTTTAATATCACAATTTCTATGTCCTCTCTTTCTAGGATAATTCATTACCAACTGTTTGACCCTTATGCTAATTAGGAGTATTTGGTCATGCTTCCTCCATTTGCACCACAGAGGAGTACTACTATGTTCATTAAGGTTCTCAGCCTGTAAACAGTATTCATCTGTTTCTAGCTAAACTAAGCAAAAACAGAGGAGCTGTCACCCTAGTAAAGGGATTGATGTGTATAACTGAAGACCTCAGGATGAACAGTAACCAAGGCAGTGCTGCGGATCCAGAACCTAGAAATAAGTAGATAATTGGAATGACCTCATGAAGACCCAGCCCTTGCAGTTCCTCAGCTCTAACATGTCTCCCTTCCTGTGTCTCTGTACATGGGATCCAGTTCCTGGAGAAGGAATTTGGTTGCCCTAGAGAGCTATCCTTTGAAAAGAATAAGGAGCATCATGATTGACAAGCCCACCAAGACTGCATGAAATGAGGAAGGAGGAGCTCTTGATGTTTCCTTGGTGGTGGTTTGGTTTTGAGCCTAAGGAAGGTGGGCATCAATGCCAAATAGGCAAAACCAACCACTGGCCAAAACAAGGGTGTATTTCGTTGTTGAACAGTGGTGGAGAATACGTGGAATTGTTCAGAACAAACAGCAAGTCCGTGTAGCAAACCCTTTAAGTGCAACCGGGGCAGAGCATCAACTTAACAGTTACATTTCTAGTTTGTTGTACAGTAAGATTTTATCTTTGTCTAGTACTTTTGCACGTTTTACTGTGTTCCAACAAATTAAAGAAATTGACTCATATTTTTCAGTTAGGATTTCTCTCACATTCCTTGGCTTTTCTTTAATAGAAAAAAAGCAAAAACTCCAGACAAATCATGGAAAATACCCTGTGTGCTGATTTACAGCTTCCTTTTATTGACATAGCAAGATTTAAAAATGGAGTGGAATGGCTTAAGTCCCATTCCGGCCCTGTCCAACTCTAGTCAGAGATGGGCTCAGTCAGGTAACTGAGTCTGCCTTCTGAATGAGGGAGTTGATCGAGATTGGCAGTCCCAAGGAACAAGAAATTTGCGATGTTCTAATATCTGATATCGTTCACATTTGGGGAATTTTGGGTTGAAGTTAATTCTTTCCCCCTTCCCTTTCCTTGGAAGGGAAGACAAGACTTCTTGGGGACTTAAAGGCAATGCCATGCATTGCAACTCTCCAAAGACAGAGAGAGATGATATCTTTTTGCTCACCAAGCTTATTAGACTTAGGAACCTCTTTTTCATTGGAGTATCTGGAGGGCCATGGCTTTCACAGGAGGGGGTTAGATTATTTATAAATTCCCATTCAGCTTTAAAATATAACAAGTATAGGGGCCCCTGGGTGGCTCAGTTGGTTGAGTAACCAACTTCGGCTCAGGTCATGATCTCGCGGTTCGTGGGCTCAGGCCCTGCATCGGGCTCTGTGCTGACAGCTAGCTCAGAGCCTGGAGCCTGCTTCGAATTCTGTGTCTCCTTCTCTCTCCACCCCTCCCCCGTTCATGCTCTGTCTCTCAATCATAAATAAATGTAAAAAAATTTTTTAAAACATACTAAGTATATGCTTCTCCTAGTCATGACAAATCTATTTTAATATCATTCATCATCCAGCCCTTTCTTTGTACTTTGTGTATCAGATTTTCTGTATAGTTGAACCCACATCCTTGCATCTAATCCTCCATTGAGGTGAGCAACAAATACAGACTAGTTGTCTCTTCCCTCAAGGATTCATGTGTTTGTGGTGAAATATGCCATCTTAATTCCTATGAAAGCTGTTTGAAGTTTTAAAAATAACTATTGTTACTTTCCTAGAGTCTTATTTTAAATGTAGATCCCAAACATGAAGACAGCACTTGATCAGATCTGATAAAGAAGTAGACCAGTATGACACAAGTTCAATTTACAGTGGATTTTGTTTTTCCTGAGATACACCTGTGCTTATAGTCTCTGTTGTTCTCTTCACTGATCGTATTGAACGCGATCCCACTTTAAAGTACCATTTCACTAGCTACCTTCAAGAGCTAGTTACTCATCCAGATAACTTACTCATAAACCTAGTCTCAGATCTATGTCAAGCCCCTTGATGTAAAGTAAGTAGTAATACCCTGAAAGTGACCAAGCCAAGGGCTAGAGGAAGGATGGCACTCCCTCATAGGCCTTCGAAGTTGGTCCCGAGCATTATTAGTCCTGTGTCTGTAATGCATCATTAGGCAGTTTTGCACTTGCCAGTACCTCATCGTGATCTTTTCATCTGGTATCTTACTGTTCTACAGTGGTGTCATGCCACTGGCATGGCTGCTCCCCTACGTTGTCCCCTGTGCCAACCTCCTGAGTCCTTCTGCTCTCCCACGGGCCTGTGTCGAAAGTGCCTCTGGTGCTTTGAATCATTAACTTCTGTTTGCTGGGCCCAAAGTGTAACCAAAGGCTTGATACCTTTGGAAGCCCCTCTAGGATGTAGCTCTGTAGAGACTTCCTGCACTGATAAGCTAAAAACAAAAAGTGGACACAGCCCCTGCCTCCACATGGTTAGTTCCTAGAATGAGCATGACATAGGTATTCAGTAAATGCTTGTTAATTCCCTCATGTCTGCTACCTCCTTCAGATTAGCAGGTGTATCCAGATTGCCAAAAGGTCCTAATTAAATCTGCCCCTTCAGGCTTTTAAAGTCTTAGTGCCTAAGTTTGATGTAGAATTTAGCACATTGGACGAGGTCCTTTAGTTCACAGTTGACGGGACCTCCCCATCCCATTCAGAGCCTCAACCCCTGTTTACCAAACTCCTTACTTCTTTCTTCAGAAGGATGATGACAATTTCAAGTTTTGTATCTTACTCTCTAAAATGTAAGGTCCTGAAGGCAGGGACTCTGTATCTTCTTTCTTATTGTAAACGATGTAGCACCAGGAGGGGCAGTGGAGAAAGGGTGACGGGTGGAATCATCTACCTCTGCGAGAACCCAGGGGACTCCAGCCGAGACCACCAAGACTTTGACAGGGAGGTTTCCTGCTTTATGGCATTTTTTGATCTGTACATATTTAAAGAAAATGGGGGCGCCTGGGTGGCTCAGTCGGTTAAGCCTCCGGCTTCGGCTCAGGTCAGATCTCACGGTCGTGGGTTCGAGCCCCACATCGGGCTCTGTGCTGCCAGCTAGCTCAGAGCCTGGAGCCTGCTTCCAGTTCTGTGTCTCCTTCTCTCTCTGCCCCTTCTCCTCTCATGCTCTGTCTCTCTCAGTATCAAAAATAAATAAAACAAAAAAATTAAAGAAAATGACAAGGCAGAAAATGCTAAGTATTTGTAAAATTCTGCTTTTTATTCTGGAGAAAGTTTTCAACTGATAGGGTAGAAAGAAATAATTGGTGTTGATTTTATCCCCTTGAGGAAATCTGAACAGGTCTGTATCATTTTAAACAAGGATGACATGTGAAAATTAGGATTTTACAAAAGATAAATTGCAGAGTGATCATTCCATTTACAGAAGTGGAATTCTTTTCAATAGTCCTAGAGCATTTTTAAATGATCTGACTTCTAAAAATCGGTTTATGTATACTTTTCAGAATCAAATTGGTCACAAGGGGCAAAAGTAGTTGGAAATTTTGAAAAGATAGCTAGCGGTAGCCGAGCGAGAAGAACATTTCTTTGGGAGTGCAATGAAATTCTCAATGCCCGAGAATTGAGATAAAACTTTGTAAACCTCTTCCTTACTAACATGGCGGTGAGGAGTGGGGGTACTGGGGGCGTGTGGGTGTTGTGTTGCTGAGGGCAAGTGGTGACAATAGCTCTGGCCTTGACTGGAGTCCTACATGTAAAAATACAGTGTTAGACTGTGCAAAGATAGGGGCTGGTAGCTGCTTATGAGAAATAACAGTTCTATAACTTCATTAGTTTTTCAAATTAGTAACATAGACAGCTCCCACTTTTCACTACTGTGCTTTCTGGAAATAGAATCATAAAGCAGAGAGTTGTAAAGTGCCTCCCATTTTCCTCCAGGAGTAATATCTTAATTGAGACTGTATTTCTGACCATATATTTGAGAAAAAATAAATCATAACTGACCGACCTGATGTCAGAGGCAAAGAGGCAGTGGCTGTAACCTTCCACAGTTACTTAAAACAGTAAAATTATGCTCTTTTCTATAAAAGGGATATAAATGTACGTTACACATTGATTTTACATACTCTCTAAAGAATATGTTCAGCAAATAAGTTCAACTGAACTATTTCATAAATTTTAGCAGAACTAGCTATACTGTAAATTCATTAAATATTTAATTCCTAATAATTTGGTTCTTTGTACTTAAGAGGAGCCCTGGGGATGATTTCTTTGCTCTAGTTCTGTCCAGGGTAGTTTGAGCGAAGACTTTTCTGGGGATGAATGTCGCTGGGCCATGCCAGCCTGTTCCCCGTCCCTTTCCCGAGGAGGGTGACCTTGGGTTTGGTGACTTGGGCCCTCTGAGATGCTAAAGTTGAGGTTTCTAAACCTGTAAAGTGAGGAGGCTGAACTAGACTGTCCCCCAGGTTCACCCCCATGAGTTTTGCAGGTCGGTGGAAGGATGCTTGAGTGCTTGGTGTTCAGCTCTTGACAGATGAGGACGAGACGCGTCTCCGGGCCGAGTCACCCGCCTCTGCGTCTTCAGGCTGATCGGGCCGCTGCCCAGCGTTACTCCCAGTGCAGGCCGCCAACCAAACCCCGACCCCCCGCTTGGACTTCATGCTTGGCTGATATTTTGCTGCCATCTGCCCCTACCCTTCACAGGAATGCCTTGACAACAACCACCGGGTTATTAGTAGAAGCTTTTTCAAAAGTACTTTAAAATCATTTTGCTTTGTACAAATATGTTTTAGTGCATCTTAATTGAATGTGGGGGAAAAACCACTCTATCTTGAAAAATAAGCCACTTATTCACATTTATAGCAGGCTTAAGGACCACTTACATTGCAGGAAACTCACATGCCTACTCAGTTACACTCTTTTATACTTTACTTTTTCTCCTCCAACCTTGTGATTTTGTAGGCATTTATAGTAGATCAGTAAGCAAACAAGCATTTTCTGGGGTGACCTTGTCTTTCTTTCACTTATCCTTTCTCTCCTTCCTTCATTCACACATATTATTGAGTGCCGTAGTGCTGGACAGATAGTATTTTAGATTCTCTGTGTACAGGAGAGAAAAAATAGACACACACAAAAAAATCCTGCTTTAATAGACCCCACACTCTGCTGGGGAGCCAGGGGTGCAGATGGGTATAAATCAGGAAGTAAATAAGCATGAAGTATGTCAGGCAGTTGGTAAAGGCTATGATGAAAAAAATAAAACAGGAGAACGGAGAATATAAAATGAAGAAATTGCTATTTTATATATAAGAATATATAAGTATATTTAAATATACTTACAGGATTATCCACCTATATAATTATAGGGTAAGGGATCTATATATCATAGAGAAGTGGGTAGAGGGAGAGAGAGGTAGGTCGGCAAAGCTCTTTCTAATAGTTAACACTTGCGGCGGGGCCTAAAAGAAGGGAGGAAGCAAGCCCCAGGTCTCTCCGGCCAAACGGCTGTGCAGGCAGAGGGAACAGAAAAACAGCAAGGGCAGGGCAGGTGTGCCCCTGCGTGGCTGGAGAGCTCTGTAACTGTGTGGCAGCGAGTGTGACAGACTGGAAGGCGGGGTCATGGTTGACCCCAGGACAGATCCAGGATTTTCGTCAGAGTGAGATGGAAGCTGTTGGAGGCTTTTGAGCAGAGGCGTGGGACACTATCTGACGTAGGGTCTACCAGGACCGCTCTGGACGCCTGTCCACATGTCCGGAGTGGAGCAGAGTTCTTGATTCCTGTGGCTGGATGGAATCCTCTGGATTTGATCCACTGAAGGGAAGAACGTTTGAAAAATAGATGGTACAGGAAATGTTACATGTGCGGTTGAGTAGACATTCATGGATCAAGTACCTACATTGCAAGAGAAAAAGGAAAAAAAAGAAAGATACAAAGTATCTCTTGGTGGACCTTATTTAATGAACTCCTATCCTATTGAATTTAAGGTAAAAATTAGGGAATCTGCTGCATCTGTTGTTTTTCTGAGGCATCAGGAAGGCCATTGACTCTGTCTGTATGTAAACAGGCAGGTGGCTCTGGGCTCAGCCCGCCCCTCCCCCAGATGGAGCCCTCTCAGTTGGGTCTTGGATAAGAAGAGCGACTGCTTTATCTGTTCATGTTGGTTCTTGTGCCACAACGTTGTCGGCATGTTCTCCAGGCCAAGACCAAGGCACCACCGAGGGGTGGGAGCAGGCAGGAGCTGCCTGAATCCCCAGCGATGCCATGGGGTCAGTGCCAGCAGTGCCAGGCTGAGAAATCTCTCCTTGCACAGGGGAGTGTGTACTAAGAATGCTGCCCATTTTCCCAGTTTTCTTTTTGGAACATTTGGTTACTATGTTTTGTTTCGTGTTTTCTCCTACAGTGGTGCATCTGGTTACTTAGAAGCATATCAGATGCAGTAATATAATATTAAAAGGCTTTTTCTTGACATGCACTTGATTAGGAACTATGCGGAGGGCATGTCTCTGCAGGCAGAAGCTCCACTTGGTTTTCGTACTAAAACCTCTTGCAAATGCTTGAGATTACACAATCAGGTTCTACCAAGTTTTAACCTACTCCCAGACTTTTTTGGAAGGACTTTTAAGAGCTTCTGGGAAATTATGCAACAAAGATTCGAAGTAGGGCAGTCATGAAGAAAAGTATGATTTATACTATAAACTGACGTTGTGTAGTTTTGGCATCAGAAAGACTTGGATTTGAATATCCATTCTGCCATACACTAGCTCTGTATGTCCTCGGCTAACTACTGATCCCAGTAAGCCTCAGTTTCCTCGTCTCTAAACTGAAGATAATAACACCAGCCTTGCAGAACTGTACTGAGGATTACATTTAATAAACCTGGCACAGTGCCTGGTGTGTAGAAATAGTAGATAAATGGTAGCTATTATAATAATATTAGTAGTATGCATCCTGAAATGAAGTTCCCTCCCACCAAGCTCCATATCAATTAAGAAATAATTTCATGTTTCTAATTTGAATTTGGTCAAGTTAAATAGAGAAAAAGAAACCTTATGGAGAAATAATATTCTAGAGTAATTGGTGCCAAAAGAATCCTACAATAAAAATATAGGTCTTGTTATTAATCCCTTACAACAATCATTTGTAACCATTCTGCTACAGATTTATTGACTACGGCATTCATTTAGAAATGCTAACCTAATGAGGACTTGGCCATTAGTTGTGATAATGGTCTATCATTTTGAGCCTGAACCATGTGTACTTATTTGGCCTCTTTTCAAAATAATAAATTATTTCAAACTCATTTCTTGAAAATGTCCTTACAATTTAGGTCACACTTTGGATTATGTGAGTGGTATTCCTATAATGTATCATGCAAAATAAACTATGATTCTGGGCTATTTTAAGATTGAGAAACTTCAAACATTTTTTTTTCCAGAAATTGCATAAAGGGGTAACAGAGGCTCCTCAAGCCTCTAATTTATCTTTTTCTGCCTGTGCTTGTTATTCCATATTAAGGTTATTTTCCTTTTAAAGTAGCACTGCACAAAGAGAATATACTGCTAAATACTATTGCGAGGGAATGTTTACAGATGCAAATGACTTCTATTTAAGGAGCTCATGATTAAAACTTGAAAGAATGTGGCACTAGAAAGCATGTGAATAACCTTTGAAAAATCTCACAATAGAACTGAATATGGGATATTTATAATCTAGGATTGCAGCCATAAGGGTATGTGTGAATATGCATGTTCAATATGCGGCAAAGGACCTCAAACTGAAACTTGTTAATTTTACTTTTCTTTAATTTAGATAAATGAACTGTTTCATTATTGGGAAACTATAATGCAGAATGAACTAGAAGACCAGTGCAGAACTCTAGAAGGAACTAGTATTACATTTGCCTGCAACCAGTATGCCAGACGGTTTCCAGAATTTTATCTTTCTGATAAAGACAAGATATCTTTTTGATAAGTTCTTTACTGGGCCATTTCAATCTTCCATAGTTGCTTTGAGGCTAAAAGTGTATTTCATTATTTCATTTTTTTTTATTGCTCACAGAGCAGGCTGCTAATAAAATCAGAAAGAAAAAAAAAAAGCTGTGATCATTGGCAGACCTATTTTTTCTATCTATTCATACCCAGAGAGGATCTGCCCTTTCATTTCTTGTCGTAAAGACCGACCTTCTGGGGTCATCCAAGAGATCAGTCCAAGTCATGTGTCTCATTCTGGTGGAAAGCATGTCTTTCACCCTTGGGTGTGCTAGGCAGTCCGGCTCCTGCCCTGCGTCTGGGTTCTGGAGAACGCACGGTCTGGCTCAGGCCCTGGCTGTACAGAACTAATGAACATGTCATGCGCGTCTCGAGTTTTCCAGTCTCTGGCACAGCTGTGGCACTTTCCCCCCCTCCTGCGAGGCACAGCACGCTGGCCATTTGTTGGCAAGTTCATATTTCACACTGCAGGGAATTGAAATGATTGAACAGACAGAAGAAGAGTTTTATTTGCAGTAGCCTCCGTATCCCCAGACTCTGATTTGGCATAAAACATCTGCTTCATGATCTGCTTCAAGGCCGGTTCCTTTCCTCCAACAAAGGTTACGACTTCAGGCAAGCTGTGCTTCCACTGGCAGGAGGAAATGTGCCCGAAGACTTGATTGAGTCAGAATCAAAGCATCCTGCCACAGAATTTCTTTTTTCAATTATCTTCGAAGAGGCAGCCAGACTTTACATGTATCAGTATAATAAATGTAATGAAATAAGGCAGACACTCCTTTCCCTGGGTTGCTGTCGAGGGGAGGTGCGCACCCACGTGTGCGTCCTCACCCAGAAGCCTGTGAGGCTCACCTGCCTATCCGTCAGCGCGTGCGCGCACACGCACACAGACACACACACACACACACACATCGTGGCAAGAACACATTGTAGGTATGGCCTTTGGATATGTTGCAGCCCGTCAGCATGATAAATAGGCACACGCACTGGATTTACCTGCAGTGTTCACATCTTTCTGATTATAAAAGCAAATGGGCATGATTCTGAATGTAATTATTACTATTTTTCATAGGGAGGAAGCTTCATATAGCCTTTGTTTTGTGGCATGGTCCTAATTACTAATTATATTTACCCGCATGATTTTGTAGTGCATAGTCATATTTTTTGTTCAAGGCAGCCCTCGCTAGCCTTACAGACATATATACAAAATTAAATCCTGGCATTTTATTATGCTAGAGCAATTAGATGCCATCCTCATAATGAGAAACATGACATCTTCATCGTTCTCCTTTATATTTTCATGTTGTTTTAAAGCAGACATTTACCAGAACTGAATCCAGTCTTCCTTCACACACACACACACACACACACACACACACACACACACACCCCTAATTGAATATCTGCATATCTCCAAGGAGTCCTGTGGGTGAAACCATGTATTCATCTTCTTTAGTTCTTAGGCCACTTTGGTTTAAGAGTAAGAACTGTTGCTTTTATGAAGTGCCTTTTTCTATAAAGTCAAAACCTCACAGCAGTGCACAGAAAGCCAATGGTATAAAGGAGCTAAGTAGAGTCTTTAATAGAGAGAGCTGGGTTGTAAGTGTTTTTGTTCCTACGGAGCAGATAGATTTGGCTCCATCTGTTCCATATTCATAACAAAGGAGCGCACTTACAGGAGGGCCAACTTCCCCGGAGCCGCCTGGTAATGATCTTTTCACCAGAATGAAAGCATCTGAACCCAGGGGCTTGGCCCCACGAAAAGCAGCTAGCAGGATTGCCCATCAGAACCCCGATTTTCTCGTAACTCAGGTAGACATAAATTTTCCCAATCTATGGAATGAAAAAAAAGTCAACTGATTTCTCACCTCCCTGCAGCACTGTGTTGTTAGGAAGCTTAAAATGTACGAATATAACCTTCCCCTTCCACAACCTCGAAAGATTTGTAATTAGATTGTATGAGAGGAAGTTTGCACTTGAAGTATCGAAAGATATCACAGGGGAAGAGGCTGTTCTTCTAACTTTTAAGTTGTTTCTATTCAGATTTTCTAATCTTTTTAAAACTGGGGTTAATGAATAGAAATATGAGTTATACCAAATAAGGAAAAACCCCTGTTGAGTTTTGTAATTAGCAAACTTGAAAGTCAATTTCAACTGAGACCTCTTCGATTAAAAAGATAAGTTGACCCAAGAGTACATACTGTCTCTTCAACTAAGCAGAAGAAAATAGAATGAATTTTTTTTGCCCAAAATGCTAGACTATACAAAAAAATCTTCCTATTTATATGACATGTAGAGTCAGCATCAAAATGTAAATGATTCCTTAAAACTTAAATAGCACACTGGTATTAATATCATAGCTAGTGGATAGAACGCTTGTATTTATATGCTGGCTTCACAGATTTCTTAAGAAACAGAAACATATTTTGAAGTATGGTAATCCTTTTCGCCATTCTGTGTACTTTTCAAATACTAGAAGCTCCTAAAAAAATGTCTCATTGATTTATTTAATATACTTCATGTTAAAGTTGTAATTGTGATTTATTAAACCTTTTATTGTGCATCTTGGTACCAGCTGCACGTTCTCTCCTTGCTGAACTAGGGTTTCTGGCAAATCAAATAGTAAACAAATCTCTCAAAAAGTTTGCTGTGGCAGTAAAGCAGACAAGGTTTTCATCTAGCCATGCAATTGCTCTGTATTTTAGCAAGAGGAAATATAAAAGTAATATTCACAGAGTAGAAAACCTGGCCAACGTGCATGTGAAGATCTCCGGGTTCTAGAACTCTTGGTTCTGTTGGTTATTTTTTGTAATGTACAGACCTGAGTCTTCCTGGCTTATTTGGTTTGTAATTCATTCACTCGTTCATACCTTCAGAAAGGCTTCCTGTGCGCCTACTTTGTACCAAGCACTGTATTAGGTTTTAGAAACACGGTGATGTATTAAAAAATGGTTACTGCATCTGGAGCTTACAGTTTAATTGGGAAATAGACAATAAACCAGGAAACAAACAAATCTCTAACTGCCAGTTACACCAGAACCTATAAAAGGAGCTAGATGCAGTGCAGAGAAAAACAGAGAATACCGCTCTCAGGCGGGTCATGGCAAGCCTCTTTAGGAAGGCAGCGTTTGAGCCATGGCCTAACAGCAAGTAACGTGTATTTTTGGTGCCCAAGGATATTTTATGTCCACAGAAAAGTCTATTTAAAGGGTTAGTTTGGATTTCAAATTTGACATTTGACTTAATAAAATAACACATTTTTTAAATGTTTAAATTTTCAAATTTAGCCTCTTCACATTCACTCACCCATCTTATTATTCTATATATAAGAATAGTAGTAAATGTAAGTATTTGGCTCCATTTACAAACTCGGTTAATCAAACTCCTTTAACCAATTAAAAATAAACAAAATGTAAAGAGAATGTATTGCATCTTTAACGAGGTACAGTTAACACACGGTGTATTAGTTGCCCGTATAGAGTATTTTGAGTTAACAATTCTGTACGTTACAGCGCGCACCACAGGAAGTCTTTCCTTTTTAAGTTCTTAAATTGTTTGACTGTAAAACCTTCCCAAGTATTTAAGTAACTCTTACCATAATAATTGAAACTGAAAAATCTGTTTTAATTCTGGTAAATGTTTTCAAACTGTATGTAACCTAGGATGTCATTAGTCAAAAAAGTCTAAATCAGTTACTCCATTACGTATTTTAAATTGGAATGACATGTCTGACCAGTTACGCCGAATGGCCAAAGTTGTCATGCATTTTGAAAGCCTTAAGGTTCCACGTCTCAGTGCTTTTTTTTTTAATACAAAAAAATACTGGCTCTATGATTTTGATTCTCTTAAAAATGCCTATGCTCCCTATTTAAACTCCGCCATATCCCTAACAGAATTTTGGGCTTACGCTCTCATGTAGTGTTTGAGGTACTTCACTTGCCAAGCCTTCTGAATGGCTGGAGGACGTCTGCCAGGATGGGTCACCCTTCCCCTCTGATGATGAGGCCCCAGGGTCACTTTTCTATCCTTCAGGAAGCCTGAGGTGACCGCATGTTCCCATCACCTGGCCTTTGCTCTCCCCTGGAGGGGCGGGGCCTGCGGCCCCACACACTGATCATTCCATGCGGTTCTGCACGTCTTTGGCCCCTACAGATGCCCACATTCCTTTCATTTCCATCTTATCACTTGGACCACACACTTGCAGATATGAAAAATAATGCCTCCTTGACTTTTGTATATCTCCCCAGCTTTTGACTATTAGGTCAGTTTCCAAGATCATTCCATAAGAAGGCAGCGGAGAGGAGGGAGGAGCCTTCCAGGAAGGGGAATTTTTTTTTTCATTTTTTTCTTTTCTTTTTTAATGTCCTTGACCCCTCTCTCCATTTTCTTTTTTATTCTAATCCCAAGTTTTCGTTCATGTTTGGTCAACAGTTCCACAGATTTTTGTTGCCTCTAGACTCCTTCTCCAAATCTTTATGGAACACATGTGACAGACAAAGCAGTGGACTCGCAGGCACTGGGGACCCAGCTGGGCTCCTGCCTGCAGGGAACTCCCAGTCCCAGCAGCAGAGACACAGGGCAACAGCCAACTCTGAGACAAAACAGAACGGGGTGTGTGCTATTACCTGATAGAAACAGATCCATGTAAGAAGCCAAAAGACGGTTTTCATGTTGGAAGAATGGAGAACTATCTCAAATGGCCAGAGAGAGCTGGGATTTCTGAGAGGCAAAGGGAAAGGTCATATGAAAGAAGGGAGCTGGGGAGGTTCTGGGAGGGAATATTGTTGGGACTAGCTATTAATGTGGATTAAAGCAGGGATGAGTGGGAGAGTTAGAGAAGGAAATCAAAGTTGGGGCCGGCTGTGAAAAACGGGCTGCTTTGCGGCCCGCAGTGCACCGCCATGAACCTTCCTGGAAATGGTCCTCGTTAGAGACAGCTAGAGCAAACCAGAATCTGGTTCTTAGCGTTATCTTTGGTTATATTTGCTCTGTCAACATTAAAACCTTCCTCTAGGAAAGCATTTTGGGTGTGAAACGAAATGTACAGCCTTGGTAGGACTGCCTCTTTGGTAGGATTTATTAGCCTTCTAAACAGAGAACATTCATTTGTTCAGGCCTCTAGGGTTCCATGGGGCCACCTACCCTTGCCTAGGGACTTACCTTAGCTCCAGAAATGGCAGACATTGCAAGAATGTGGCCTCCTGGCTAAGGAAAGCAAAGACATTATTGATATGTATAAATAGATATAAACCCAAATAGGATGCAGAAGAATACCGGATTCAGGTGCAGGAACCTTTCTCAGCCGCGCAGCATCCCCAGACCGGTGTGGGCGTGGCGGCCGGCTGCCTCTCCCGGGGCTGCGTCGCCAGGGCCCCCACTGCCCAGCCTCTGTGCTCAGCCGCCGAGGCGGTCTCCATGCCTGGCCTGCTCGCTGCCCTGCGGGAGCTGCGGCCTCATCTGTGGTCGGCATCCCTCTATTACAATAGCGCGGTCACACTCTTAACATGGATTGAAGACAGAACTCACAGAATCTTAGCGTGATTTTCAAAAGGAACAGGTCATCCAGTGCGCTTTGTAATTCTCTGAACTCTCACCCCAAAGTGCATATACTCACATCAATCCCTTTCCCCCCGACGTCCACATCAAAACTATGGTAGAATACAGTTTTTCTAATTTAGGTTACAAATAAAAGGTCACCTTGTCCCCCTGGTTTTCCTTATGACTAAGAACTTGGTCACAACTATCCATAACCTGGCACCTCCCCTTCTTGTAAATGTATGCTCAGAACTAGGGACTACTTGCTGAGGGAAATCCAAGTGCAGAGAGAGCGCTGAGGACAGAACTCCTGCTGTCAGTCTGTGGAATAGTGCCCTGATACTCTAGATCTAAAGAGATGTCACCTGAGTTTTCAAGTGCAATGTAACAGCCTCCTGCCCCCCTAGAGAAGGTCATACTTAATTTTTTTTTTCCACAAGGAAACAGAAGCCCACGTAGGTTAAGCGGCTGACTGAAAGGCACCTCAGAAGCCAGCACAGGTGAACCAGGGGAAAAAATTGAGATCATCATTGTGCATGTACTGAAACCACATGCCTGTCTCAAGGTCCCTCACTAGAGAAGATAAGGATGATAGTGGTTATGGAAACTGTAAAGAAATAATAGCTTTTTTCCAGGAACTTCTCTTTGAATCATATTAACTGGATGACTTATTAGTACTTTGCTGTCGTACTGCCTTAGTGCTATATAACAACATTGTTCCTGCTAAATACTGTATAAATGAGGAATGGAATTTGTAGTTTTCATTGCTTACCAGTCAGCAGAAACTCCAGTAACAGATCATAGAGGTGCCACAAGGAGCCTGTGGAGAAGGAACAATATAAACAGTTCCTCTCTGGGATTCTAGGAATTCTGCCTTTTATATAAGTTTTTGTTTTTGTTACTACCTTTATTATGTGGCTTCTAGCTGAAGAAGCGTTTTGGTAAGTCATTCTGCCTTTCTGTTTTCCTTTGTCAGATTATACTTTTCTGGTACAGAGGGCAAAATTCATCAAAATCACCACAAACAAGAGAGAAAGAACTATCTGACCTTTATGACCTGTGACAGTCATTTCAGTATTGTGGCCTCAGGCAAGTCCAGGGCTCAGAAAATAGTTAGAATACTATTTGTAACAGGAAACTTACATTTCCTAACTTAAAATATGTCCTGTCCATTGATTTTTTTTTAAGTAAAATATCCAATAAGGAACGTAAAACTCTAAACATGAGGTAATATAGTTAACAATTAAAATGCTATCTAAATATTATCTTGCTTTCTATGCGTATGTAGACTGCACTTTTCCAGTCATATTATGGAAGGAGATATATTTAAGCTGACTTAATTTTTTCTTAAAAAGAATTAGAAATGTTTCTTATGTAGAGGATAATTTTAAAGCATTTTCTGAAATCCAGGGTAGTTTTTGGTCATGCCTTAATAGATGCCAAAGTAAATGGGACAGATCATACCCTCTTGAGTAGCAGAAGGAACAAGTTCATTGTCATTGAGCTTTAAAAAGCAAATGAACGTTTCCCCACACTTGAAATAAATGTGCGCAAAAGTATGATAATGTCCTGTTTGTTTTCCTAGAAATCAGTGGCAAGAAACTTGTCCTCAGCCATTTATCTGAGGTTGTTAAGAAAAAAATAATTGATCTACTGAGGCTTTGCTCCCGGAATTTAAATAATACTTAAGTTAGCATTTGCAGTGAGAAGTTGGCCTAAGGGGTGGAGAAGGGGGGGGCAAGGGGTGTACCTCCTGTTTTCTCTTCTGTCTGAGGCTGCACAGCTGGAACTAATTTCACTTCCCTCTCCCTGAACTTTACTCTAATTATTGTCCCTGTTACAGTTCCCTGGTGTTGAGACACAAGTTTTTGCTCATCAAGTACCTCATTCTACCCTTATTATGCAGTGGGAAACACCCCTCTTCCTTTTCTAGTTTTTTTTTTTTTTTTAAAGAAACCTCCCCAGAGCCCTATCAAAGATTCTAGTATTTATATGATATTTTAAGTTTCTTCAAGGTTCCCACCTTTACTTTGTAACCTCTTTTCCAAGTGTTATATCTGGGGGGTTAACCTTAACCTGCTAGTGATTTAAGTCTTGAAACACCACTAGCTGGGAAAGATACAATGTATGGGCAAATGTAGCCAGCTCCTGTGGTTGCTCGTAGGAGACAAGTTTAGTAAACCTGGGGCCAAGAGCTGGTTATTAAAACATGTGAGTTTTAAATCTCAAAACGTAGAACAGTGAAAACTGCTCGTTTTGTTCTTAATATGAAAATTAGGTGTTGTGCTGCCTTTTAAAAAAAGGGCAGATGCCAGTTGCAAGTTTTTGCTGGAATATTCTTTCCTAACAAGAGGACTAAACCTTTAAGACTTTTTCTGTGGTCTGGTAACCGTTTTCCAAGACGTCCATATGGCTTTCGTTAATCTCTATCCTATACCCACCACTTCTGCTGTTCCCCTCCTCCATGCACATATACAAAATGGATTTAGATTCATTAAATTCTGGAAGACATTTTCAGTAGTACCGTTTATTTAAGTGGGCTTTACTTTTTCAGCATTTATTGTGAAAAGAATATTAATGCTTATTCTGCTGTCACCTAGTCTAATTTGCATATGCCTGTGTTGTATGTTAAACTACACGAAAACCTACAGAGAAAAGAACTAGGTGCTGTTAACTACTAGCCTATCTCTTGACTTGCACAAATTGAGAAATATTGCTTGTGGCAAACATAATAATAGAAAACTGCGTTTTAAATGCTCCCACATATACTCATTTATTTTTTTTTAGATTTTTACATTTATTTATTTTTGAGAGACAGAGTGAGGCAGAGCATGAGTGGGGGAGGGGCAGAGAGAGGAGGAGAAACAGAATCCAAAGCAGGTTCCATGCTCCAAGCTCTGAGCTAGCTGTCAGCACAGAGCCCAACGCAGGGCTCCAACCCACGGAACTGTGAGATCATGACCTGAGCCGAAGTCAGATGCTCAACCGACTGAGCCACCCAGGTGCCCCACACTCATTTCTTTAAAAGGAAGAAGAAAGTAGCTGACTGTTCTTAAAAATACAACTTCTCGAAGTGCCGAGATTGACAAGGGACACAGTAAAAAAAGAAGAATTCTGGCTTTTGGAATTCAGATTTGGTTAGGTAGAGATATTCGGGTTGACTGAAGAGGACAGTATGGGGCCTAAAGTTATAGAGAAAAAAGTGCTAGAGTGTATCACCCCATCTGCTAGGCTTCTGGTTCTTCACAGAGGATGTTTGCTGCCTTGATTACTTTTAGTTGCTTGAAATCTACAAATGTTTGTTTTTAATTTAATAGCCTGTGTATAAGATCATTGATACAAGCTTTTTGATGTGGAGAAAAGTTTTAACTTATTACAGTCCTTTTAGTTCACAGGGTTTTTCAATTTTTTTTTTTTAACATTTATTCATTTTTGAGGGAGAGAGAGGGTGTGAGCAGGGGAGAGGCAGAGAGAGGGAGACACAGAATCCGAAGCGGGCTCCAGGCTCCGAGCTGTCAGCACAGAGCCCAACACGGGTTTCGAGCTCACAAACTGTGAGATCACGACCTGAGCCAAACTTGGATGCTCAGTCGACTGAGCCACCAGGCACCCCATGTTCACATGTTTTTAAGCTCATCTTTACATGCTATTTCTAGCTGAGGAAGGGCTTCCTGTCTTATGATGTAAGTTTACATTTTGTGTCAAAGCTCATGTTCGTTCACCCAGCAATTTGGAGTGGCAGTGAGACAGCATAATGATTGCACGGAATAGCACAGGTCGGCTGCGTTAGCAAAAACAAACTAAGTGGCATGGGAAGGAAAATGAAAAACCGTTTTTAAGTGCTGGAGTGAAAACAAATAGATACATCTTGTAGGATTCCTCACCAGCAGTTTATAATTACTTCTCCTCAAGGCCTATTTTAAGTGGACTTGTAACAGTAGCTTGAAAAGAAAACTAGCAAGGGATCTAGTTGCTGAGACATGGGAGCCGAGTAATACGGGAACTGCTCTGTGGAAACAGGGGCACGGCAGCTTTTCAGAGAGGAGACCTCAGGGCCTTGGCTTTTAAGGTCTCACTCGAGTCATCCGTGGAAAGCTTTTGATAGCACAGAGTTCTTTTTATTTAGCAGTGTATCAGTTAACTGTTGAGTTACAAATTACTCCCAAATTTGGGGCTAAGACATTTAATATTCAGTTTCTGTGGGTGAGAGATCCAGGGGTAGCTTAGCTGGGTCCTCTGGGTGTGGGTCTCCCACAAGGTAACAGTCATTTAAAGGCTCAGTTGAGGAGGATTCACTCAACAGTTCCCTCATCGGGTTGTTGGCTGATTGAGTTCTGTGCACATTCTTTGCTTGAAGTCTCCCTCAGTTCCTTGCCACTAGGCCCCTGCATTGAGGTTCTCAAAATACAGCACCTTGCTTCACTAGCAAGAAAGAAGTCAGTCTTTTGCAACATAGTCACAGAAATGACATCCTATCAAATTTCCTGTATTCTACTCATTAGAAGCAAAAAAAGCTAGGTCCAGCCCACTCTCAAGTGAGAATAATTGGAGCCAGGTCAGAAACTACCTATGAAAAGCATAATGCCATTATACTCTTGCCACGACCAATTGATAAGCCTATAGTGGACTGTGATGTGATTTGGGGGCACTGAATGTGGTCCCCTTTATGTATCAAGTTGGCTGATAAGTGCTGAGCTGAGTCTGCCGGAGCCGTACGTAGGAGACCAAGGAAACAGGTTTTCACGAATGGCTGGAGTTGGGGCCCCGGTCTAAGGTCATGGAACAGACTGAAGATAAGCAGCCTTCATGGGCTTATTACCATGATACTCTAAACACAGAAGACCCTCAGATTATATTTCATTATGTGTTGTACGGTTTTGATTGGTTCTTTGCAGATCAGTAGGGAGAAAGGACCCTGTGGTATGATTTATAAACTTTCTATTAAGATCACGGAATGAGAGGTTGTACTAGTTTTAATGGCCCCCTACTCCCAGCTTCCAGCCTCCAAATGTACACTGTCAGCAATAAATTGAATAAAGGGATATGAATTTGGATTATGTGACAAGTGTTTAAGATGGGAGTCGCAATTCACATTTCAATTTGACCCAAGTCTGTTAGAAAATCCATGTATGTTTATGCAAAGAGTTCAGGTCTAGCTAGTCTTCATCTGTTGCTGGTTAAGACTTCTTTTTGGTGGCTAAAGCTCCAGTGTGGCAACTCAGGGAGGAGTGTTTTGTTTTTGTCTTTAGTGTTCATTCATTTTTGAAAGAGAGCGTGAGCAGGGGAGGAGGGGGTACATTGAGCCCTATGTGGGGCTCAAACTCAAGAACCATGAGATCATGACCTGAGCCAAGTTGAAAGGTCGTCTTAGTGAGCCACCCAGGCGCCCCAAGGGAGGAACTGTTTTTAATTCCTTTGTCCCATATCCTGTTGATTGGCTTCTGCAAGCGATAAAATTCCCTCTGATAAACATGTCTGGGACACCTTCCCATTCCTAGACCAAGCAAAGCCCGTGCCCAAAGCCTTGCTGGCATTCATGCAGACCTCAGTTATCACAGCGATCCCTTGCGTGGTGCATATTTACGTCCCCGGCTGGAAATAAGCACCCACACAAGGAGAGGAAGAGGGTGTCTTAACATACCTTTGTACCCCAGTACCTAACATGGAAGCAGGCACATAGTAGGAATTTTAAAGCATTTGAATGGATGGAAGAAGCTGTTAGTAATTACTGGTTTTCAAGTGTTCACTATTAATTTTCTAAGGAAAGGAGCATATGAAGTTACAGGTTTTATTTTAATTAAGATAGTGTTGGCCATTATACACTGTTGTGGCGCTGCAGCTATCAGGATTAACATTCCCTGCCTCCTGAGACAAGCCGGGCACATTTTCGGCTTTTACTCCCTCCTGTCCATCTGCAACTCTCTTTTGCTCATAATTGATCCTGAGAGGATTTTCTTTATAACTACTTGTGTGATGGCTACATTTCTGAATTCCTCTGTCACTTGGTGTTCTTCATGCTCAGTCCCCTGCTTTCTGTTTACTTGTGACCGGTGAAGCACTTTTTAGGTTGCCTTTTATCTTCAAATATTCCAACTAGTCCTAAGCGTTTTGTACACAGTATAAAGGCATCCTACATTCGTCACCCAGGAAGTATGGAGTTAAGAAATCTGAACAGAACATGGAAAAAAGCCAGACTCTTACTTTTTAAAATCTCACAAGAAAAGTTTTTATGCTTTTTGGTTTTGTTTCTCTGTGTGGCAAATGAGGAACCCAAAGTTATCACTGACCTGGTACGTCCTACAGTTTCAGCTTAGCTGGAGGGGTTGAGAACTGACTGCATGAGCTCAGGTCGGAGGTTGCGGAGTTAATGGATTTAATGTCATCTGCATCACGTACTCACATGTTCGTATTCTTCGTTCATCAATTTGTCTACGGATTAGAGTGTAATAGTTATAGTATAAAGTGTCAGTCACGTGATTGTCACAGCTTTTCTGGTGATAGGAGAGGAGGATGTAATAGAGAAGTTAGAGTGGAAAAGAGGTTTTTCTTTAAGTACATACGTGTATATATTTCTGTGTTTTTAAATTTTATATCCTTAATTCACAGAAGAGTGTAACTCAGCCTGTCCTGGATTTAAAGGATTTCTCTGGCATATAAATCTGAAAGACCTGTACCAAGTCCCAAAAAGTGCCCCCACTAACATAATTAAACATTCGGTCCTGCCACGAGCCTACTGTGTCTTGGGGCATCTTTGGTTCACTCCCTTCCTGCGTGTGGCAGATCAAGTTCAGGAGGTTCGCAGCGAGTTGATCTCAGCTCAAAGAGTCATACACTGGCAGTGTAAATATCCACACGTCACCTTTTCACACCACCTCTCATGAATAAGACATAAACCATCTCAAGAACCCTTGGTTTTTCTAATGAATTGGAGTCACCTGTGCAGACTGTATTTGTGACATGCACATTTGCAGTTGGGGTCCACAGGAAGGACACCATTTCCTGGATCAAACCACAGAGTGCAAATATTGTGCCCTAAATAACACACTAGTTACTGTAAATGTCAGTAGAGGGAGTTTTTCCGACTTTGATTTAATGGAAGCCTACAGCAAAGCCAGCTGTTAGCACTTCTTAACTACTTGTCAGAGGGGAGAAAGGGAGGGACAAAAACCTCTTTTCTGTACACTTTAATCTTAGAATTAAGAGTTCTCAACAGGTGTTGAATAGAGACACTAGGGGTCCTGTACAGCTTGATGTCTTTTAGGGGGCGAATTTCTAAATTCTCTGACACATGGATCTGGAGTTACTGGAGGAGACTGGTATAAAATTAGTTTGGAGTTTGCATCTTGAATCCCCTCGCCCACGCACTAAGCGTTTTCATTTTCTGGGCCCCCCTGAGGAACCGTGGACGGTAAAAAGTGAAGGGGAGAGAAAGCACACGAAGCACTGGTCCTGACTTTGTCACTGAGGGCATTACCGAGTAACCGTAAGCCATGTGAGTTTTAATCGCTGTCATCTGCATTTTCTGAAGAAACCACTTGAAGCAAACACACAGGGAGGAAAGTATGCAGCGCTCGTTTCTATAATTTCTGTCATTTCTAGAATGCATTAGTGAACATATGAGATTGTTAAGGGTCTTACCGCCCTTGGAAATCCCTTTGACATTGTGCTGTGTGTACTGAGGGGAGATAATCTTTCCAATGCAGAGAAAGTTTACAGTCTTATGATCTTGAAGAGGAGAAGAAAGTTTCTTCCTCAAATGAATTATAACTTGAAACATGTTGTCATGTTTTGGTAGGCCCACTTTATTACTTCCATCCCTCTCTGTGGCAAAATTTTTGAAATAAATGTACCATTGCACCATAGTGCTTTCTCAATAGCATATTGTACTTATAATAGCGCGATGGAAGTTGCTGGGCTCGGTTTAGTCATATAGAAGGCAGAGCCAAGTTCTGAGTAAAACCTCTAATTGAATTACCTGCAAAGCACTGACAGACAGGCTTTCAGGACAGACAAAGCTTTGCTTTCCCCAGCAAAAACAGGTCATGTTTAAGTTGGCCTTGTACCTATTTGTTACTGGTTTTTGCCAGCACTTTCACCTTGGGCCCCTTTGCCTGCAGGAGACGGGGAGTGGGTCTCCCAAGGCCGGAGGGCTCAGGCATTATCTCCTTCTTTTAGAGAAAATTGATAACAGATCAAGTTAAATGGAAGAGGCTTTGAAATAAAAATCCGAGGCATTTTTCTTTAGATTACCAACATTCTTGCATGAGTTTTTGCAGTATGGGAAAGAAAAGATAGGGATAGGAAGGTAGCTCTTTCTAGAAGTCTCCATCAATCTGACAAGTATTTTTGTTTTAACCTCTGGGAAAAAGAGTATGCTCCTATTGGTCACGAAACAATAGTTTCTTAAAGACCCTTTGCATTTGAAAATGAAGAGTAATATGTTGTTCTCTCCTTTCTCTCTCATTTTGTCTCATCCACAGCCTCTGCAATCCCAGATAATGGAAGAAGGTCCTGTCTAAAGCTCAAAGTCTTTGTGAGACCAACAAGTAAGTTGACTCGAATGAGCTTCAGAGGGTGGCTTCACTGCGCATGCTTTATTGTGTGGTCTGGTTCACAGCGGTAAAACTTTTCTTTTTTTTACTGTTAAATCCTGTGTGGTATCTGTTTTGTATATCAACATCCATGTTTTAGTTTTCATCAAATTTTTTCTCATCATTCTTCATGATGCTTTTATTTTTAAGTACACAGCAGTTGCTAACTTGTTGTTTCTTAGACTGTTGTACGTGCACAGCAAATGGGAACAATATTGGCATCTGGATATGTGCCATTGATTGTAAAAACAATCTCTACATAAATTAAAGGAAAAAATAGAGAGAGAAAAAAAAGAAATGGGAGTTTAAGGGTGTCTTCACTAACATATTTGGCTGTTATCTCTATTTTTGTTATAGATAGCTGTATGAAAACTATAGGTGTTCATGATCGTGTTTTCGATGTTAACGACAAAGTAGAAAATTCATTAGAACCAGCAGGTTAGTATGCTTAGAGAATCTCTTTTAACAAGTGCATCTCTCTCTGGTGCTTCCGTACTTTTTTTCCTTTCTTCTTCTCCGCATGTTTGCACGTGATAGTTGCTCTGCTTTTGCTCATTGCTAGCGATGCTAATCTTACTTATATCCTCCTTCATTCCTCCAGTATCTTCGTGTAATGCATGTTAGATAAAATATGACCTTTCTTTTTTGGACATGGGTTTGATGTAATGCTCCTAATATAGAAGCCCCATCAGAATGCTAAAATCTCACTACTTTTTACCATATCCTCCGAGCATGCTTGTGAATCGCTGTGACTATTAATGGATCTGTTTTCATTTAAGACAGAAAAAATTCTATTGTGTATGCTTATAAATTTTTACATTATGTCCAAAGCTATGGATAAAATAATCAAGACGATTACACAAAATCGCAGCTAATTGAACATACTTCATTTTCTCTAGTAATTCACATGCATCATTGAACTGATCTAAAGACCTTCATTTCATTTCAAATATTATTTGTGCTATTGTTATAAATAGCAGTTGGTCTGGAGAAGTATAATCATGTTGCCCAACACCACCAATTCACACACTTGTTGCTCTTACAAATTTATCAGTCATCGGTCCAGCGCAGTGTGATCCTTGAGGGCTGAGGCAAAATAAGTATTAAAGATACATTTTTTCTACTGCTAATTTCCACGCACCCAAACTTTCCTGTCATTGAAGAAAAATAAAACCCACAAAAATTTACACTGTAAATACACTGTAGTGTACTGAGTATAAAATGGTGCTGTATACTATCCATTTGGTTATAAATGTAACTAGACTGATTTTGAGGGACAGGAGTCCTGTGTCCGCTCTGCAGGGAAGACTGCACCTTGGTGCCCCCGTACGCCTACCCTCCTGTGGCTTCCTCTCTCTGCCCTACTTGGCTTGAGGTCTTAACTGGTTACCTTACTCTGCTCTCTCAGCCCTCTCAAAGCCTAATGGAATTAAAATGATTTCTTCTTCACAGAAAGATGGAAGCCCTCCCCCCCCATCTATTTGTAGTGGCACTTCTCGTTTCTCACGGTCTTAGAAATTAAAGCACCATGTAGTCCCTTTATCTTTGGAATGTTGGTCCTAGGACCACCAGTGAGTCTTAGGGACACTTACCCTGAGTAAATGTGGTGCCTCAGGACATAGAATAGCTTTCACATTAAGGGTTAGGTTATTTCCCCCAGGCATTCTTGTTTTTCTAAGGTAGGTGTCTTACCCCAGCACAAATGGGAGGTGTGTACAAGAAAGCTTTGAGAGGCCTTCTTGGCTCTCCAGGGATCAGTTAGCTGCTTTAGAAAGCTGCCAGGAATGAGTGTCTACATGGAGACATTTTAAATGTGTCTTGGAAATCTGGAAGCATTATTGTGGCTTTTTGTGGTACAAGACTCCTCACGAGCTTGAGGACTTGGTCCATCATAGGATGTGTGACTTAGAGGGGCTCTCTCCGAAGGACCACAGAGTCTGTACTCCTCCTCCCTTGGTAACTGAGACTTGCCCGGGCTGCATAACTAGTTCGAAACTGACCCAAATTTAATATTCAAATTTATCAACTCCTATTCCAACGTGAGTATAAAAGTTGGATTTGCTTACGGTCAGTAGAAACGTAGATGTTCATAAAGAGAACTTTACTCTTTTGCATTTCTCAGTGAGCCAGGTGTAGCATGAGCAGCAGAGTAAGGCATAAGTTGTAAAAATAAGTTATCCAGAGTTAGAATTTTTTATGCATATTGTGGCAGATGTAGGCATATCTTTCCAATAACCTTTTTTCCAGGTAAATTCCATTGCCTATCAAGAAAGCAAGAGGCTGTTTAGAAATAGTAGATTGCGTGTTCTTCTCTGGTAACCAGTAGCTACACTGAGGCCTGTACTGCATTAGGAAAATTACCGTTGAATTTAATGGTAAAATGAAAGATATTAAGATGCATTCATACGTGAGCATATTCCACTATCCTTGGGGAAAAGGCTCTTTTTCACTGAGCATTTAAAATCCATGATGGCCCCCGAATCTATGCACATAAAACTGATGGAAGTTTGACAGAATGTGGTATGTGTGCGCACGTGCGTTGGGGAGTGGAAATGTGGATGCACATGCATAGGTACCCGTGCAAGAAATGCTCGTTGAATCAGTCATGACTGTATTTAAGGGCTTTCTGGTGAGCATCCTCAGTTAAAAAGTTAGGACAAGGTTGGGCTACTATCCCTGGCTACCTAAATGCAGTAATAAATTTGAGTAGTTCATCTTATTCCTCATAACCGTCAGTCAGACTTGCGGCTTTGCACCACCGTGTTGGATGTCTGAGTATAGACCGAGGTAATATGAATGCAGAAAGCCTGGAAGGACCCTCTGCATGTTCTCAGTAATGCGTACTAATTCACCTGTCTTTGGAATGTATTTGTCTGTTTTGTTTGCTTGCACACTCTGCCTGCCAGTTTCCTATCATCAGGGATACAGGATGATCTCAGGGCAGACATATGCCACATAATATGCTCCAAAATATTGCTAGTGTTTTCTCAATTAACCATTGAAACCCTCATATTGTAGAATCCTCGTAGGCAGGAGGCAAGGCTTGATTTGGTTTCTGAGGAGGAATATTCCCTGCTTTTAAGCTCCATGCACCGTTATGAGTGTTACAGATTCTCTGGTGTTTAGATGTGATTTCCATTGGGATTGATTTTGCTTAGGAATTCTTCCTTAGAATTTTGGAATTGCTCAGACTTACCCAAGTGACAGCCAGTTTCTCATTCTGCTTCCAACAGTGAGGCCCTGCTATAATCAGAGAGGATGTTTTATAGAATCCTGAGCCAGGACCAGCCTGTTACAGAGAGAAGAGAAGAACCATGATGCCCTAAAGGGAGAGAATTTCCCCTTTGAGGGCAAAGTGGTACTTACTGGTTAGTTGTTTAGAAAAGGGTTACTTCCAAAAATCGATCCACAATTAGAAGACTGAGAGGTACATGTAACCTCATGCTTCAGTTTTAAGTTCAACAAAAGCGTTGCTCCTCTCGGTGCCCCACACGGCCATTCAGCCTGTCTTGTGCTGCCCGGAGCCCCGGCCGGCCCTGCCGGCACCTCGGAGGGCCACGCGCCTTGCAGTGCACACTCAGTACCTGGATGTTACTTAAGTGCCTTTTCCCAGTACACAGCCACTTCACAAGGAAGAGGGTGGGTAATATGGTAGTAAAAATAAGATGGAGAAGAACCCAACAGCTGATGTAATTTCAGATGTATAAATATAAATGGTATTTCAAAGTGAAATCTGGAAACCTCAGGGTTTCTGGTTGTTACAAATTAAACCTGAAGTACTCGATTGTTCTGATGTGACAACACAAGATGCTCTTGACGTCATCTGGATTTTAATTTCAGGGCTATTCAGGGCATTCATGTCTAATTCCTGTTCACTACAGATTTAACACATTTGCAAGGCCGACGAAGAACAGAGAAGAGTCCGCAAGTCGTTGGCTGCACCGTGTGGGGCTTTATATTTTCCCCGCTCTGTATCCGTTTCACTTCCCATTCTTGCTTCCTAACCTTCTCCAGTCTTTGAAGCCTAGAGCCAGTCCATGCGGGTTTCTAAGGTCCAGGAGAGGGGAGCAGAGCTGACAGAGATGCAGGAGTTTCTACATGAGGACAGGCTCAAGTGCTCAGAGCCTGGAGGCTGCCAGAATATATTGCCTAGTTCCGAGTGGGAGTGACGGTGATGAACGGAGACAGCTTACCTGAGCATGGCTGAAGCACCAGCCTGGGAGCCTGAAAAGTAGTCACTTCAGGCCAAAGAACAGGGAGTGTGATGGTGATGGTGAGGATGCCTAGTGGAAAAGAAAGCATCGTATTGTGATGAGTGGTACGAAGATTTAAATGAGTTTGACTTAATGGTCCATTAAGGGGTTCTAGGTGGGTCCTGCCGGACATTTAGGGATTATCCTTTGAGGTCTACATAACTGACCCCAATCACTAGAGTCTCGCTTGAATGAATACAAGATGACTGACAGTCTCTGTGCTCTTAGAGCAAGGGCCCCTGATGCTAAAATAAAATCTACCACTGAACCCCACCCTTGGCCTCGACAACATGAAGTTCAGACATGTAGTCTAAAAGCACAAGTCAAGCCAGGAAGGAGGAAGAAGACAGACAAAACTGGAGCAAAGCACTGCTCCCAGGCAAGCCTCCAATCTATCTTTGGGTACTAATTGCTCCAAAGTTCCTGTTTCAAAGTTAAGCCTGTTAATCATGCAGATCAGGAAGGCTATCCAAAGACAGAGGCAGCCTCGTAGAACACTTTATAGCTAAATAAAAGCAGCTTACCTCACTTAATCCATTTTATTTAGAGGAAAATTTGCATCCACGCTGATAATTTATGTGCCAAGCTTCAGCCTGACAAAAATAAAAACAGTCAAGTTCAAGTAATTTAATCCTGGAGATACAGGGTTTGTAATGGAAATAGCACCATAATTGATTTTCAGTTGTAGGCAAACTAGTGGGCACCATTTATTGAGGTTTAGTGGGCATTATGTGTAGTTAATTTAAATACGGTTTTGGCACTTGTTTTTTTATCTGGACATTCACCTGGGTAACCAACAACCAGGCATTCAACACTAACCCTATGAAACAGCTAGAGAGCAGGAAATGGGCAGCCCATTCTGCTCAACCACCAACATGCCAAAAAAATACAGCCTCCCCCGCCAAACATGTTACTTACTTCTCCGTGCATCTTGGGTTATAAGGAACATTTAGATAGCTTTGTGCAAGGTGTGTTAGCTAGCAAACCAAAGGAGATCACATGCCAGAGGTTACAGTCTGTACAAATTTTTTAACGAAAGTAATAATATTGCTGAAAAAGTCCAATTTTCTTTGCTTCTCCTTTGTTTGCTGTAAATAATGAGTGATTATGCAGACATGAAAGTCAATGGTGGCACAAGGTTCATTACCCTACTTTGCAGAGGGTGGCGAGGTCTGTTAACAGCAGGCTGCTGCAAGAGAGTTATTAAGGATGTGAAATCTCATTGGAATGCGTGCTTTCTATTTGAACAGATGACACCGTACATGAGTCAGCCGAGCCATCCCGCGGTGAGAACGCGGCACAGACACCAAGGATACCCAGCCGCCTTTTGGCAATCCTACTGTTCCTCCTGGCGATGCTTTTGACGTTATAGCACAGTCTCCTCCCAACACCTGTCACAGAAAACATCAGGGTCTTGGAACACCAGAGATCCACCTAACTGCTCATCCTAAGAAGGGACTTGTTATTGGTTTTTTGGCGGATGTCAGATTTTTGTTTTCTTTCTTTCAGCCTGAATTCTAAGCAACAACTTGGGGCCAGGAGGGGCTAAAGTAGTGGCTGCTCCCCTGCCCCACCCCACCCCCAGCCCTTGCCCTTGCCTTTCTCTCACCCTTTCCAAATTAAATGGACTCCAGATGAAAATGCCAAATTGTCACAGTGACACCAGTGGTCGTCAGCTCCTGTGCGTTCTCCTCTCAGAGCCCACTCCGCTGGCAGCCTGTGTCAGCGGTGCGTGGACAGGAAGAACAGTGGCAGATGCGGCGAGGGCGGGCCAGGCCCGGGGGGTTTGCGCTCCCATACAATACTTATGCCTTCTCGTTCAGGACTGCAAGCTGATCGTGCCGGGCATCGGGGCACCGTGTCGGGTCCAGAGTGGAGGTATTAAGAATAGATACAATATTACACCCTTTCCTCCAGGAGTATATAAATGAACAGGCTTCTAACAGGTTGAGACACTGGGGTTTTTTTGTTTTGTTTTGTTTTAAGATGACTATCTTAAAGCATTCTTGACGGCAAAACTTGTGCTCCATGAGAGAAGCCTTTTTTTCTAGAAAGCAGGTCGGGTGTGGGAATGCTAGCACAGAGCAAGTGTGACGACAGAGAAAACTAGGTTTGGTGGGGGTGTGTATGTGTGAGTGCCTCTAATTATTTTGGTGACTGGGCAATGCACACCAGATTTTTTTTTCCTTTGAATACAGATCACCATGGTGCTACAATTTTTTTTTTTAAGAAACTCAAAGAGGCATTTTTATGAATAAAGTGACCTTCCCCAAGGCTGACAAGCCAGGGTTGATGAGTGTATAACGGAATAGCTTTGGATACTCCTCTGGGGGACAATATGTACCAAGGAAAGGAGGTCAGTGGCCAGAGGAGATGGGATTTGGCTTTGCTGGAGCGCCAGTGTGCTGTGGCCTTTCCCCGACCCCCACCCTAGCACCCACGTTTTGCTCCACACTCCACGTCTGCAGGGGTTCGGACACACGCCCCTGTCACCAGGAGAGTCAGTCAGCACTACCTGGGAGGGCTAAAGGGAAATTTGGAATAAAAATTCCAAAGTTTGGAATAAAAAAACTTCAAGTGTTGATTTTATATTCTTTCCCTTTCTGACACAGCCTGAAGCGTAGGGGGAACACGTGTTTAAGATGGAGGCCCAAAGACTTTAACAAAATATTTTTTTAAAAATCCACTAGAATAGAAAATACATTATTTAGATATACTTTATGCTGAGAGTGAGTATATATGCTTGTCCTATTTAAACTTGTGAGAAAAAAGTGGTATCCCTGATACATTTAGAAATATAGGGGCTCTCTTGTTTCATTGTGGGGGTGGGGCAGAGCGAGACTACCTGCACGATGACCCTGTTGGAAGACCCAGCATGGCCAACAAGGGACGTTTCCAGCGGATTCCCAGGAAGTACAGCTTGGGGTCACTACTGGGGAGGCTGTCACAGCCTTTGAGCTCCAAAGCCTAGACCAGGGAAAGTGACCAACGAGAAGGATGTTAGCCTTTTTACTACTGCTCGGCGTGGCACTAGAAACCCTGCCTTTCAAAACAAAACAAAAATAATAAATGCCATGATTATGTAACGTGAAAAGTTGGAAGCAGTCCAGCAAAATAAGGCTTTTTAAAAATATGTATTTGTCTTTTAAAATGTCTAGATGAAAAAAAGAGAGGGGTCACAGTATGGACAGACTCTATGAATGGGAATTTGCTACGAATTGTGAGTAGTTATGAATTAGAAAAATATGTGAATGAAAGGCAGCCGAAAAGGCACTTGCACCCTAGAGAGTTGTACACACGTTGAAATGCAATCTGGGCTTACCTGGTCCATTTGGAATGGAGGTTGCTGCCGGGTCTGTTCACACTTGGAGCCGTGGGAGTGGGGTGCTGGCCTCACAGACACCATCCGGGCTGCTCCCCCGACATCAGGAACTTCTCTGGAGTGGCAGAGTCTTGTCACAGAAGGCAGCCACCGTTTCACTGAAACGAAAGTTCACAACATTGGATTCTTTTTTTCCTTTGACTCTTTATATGCTCAGCGCTCTCAGTAATACCCAGTGATACTTCTTTTTATTAATTGTTACAGGCTTGTTGGTCCAGTGGTATTCGAGTAGGGGTGGGGGGTACATACCTTCTAAAATGGATCAATAGTCAGAACCAAAATAATACTGCATGTTCTATAACCACAAGGAAATCAAATGATCCTATAATGATTCCAGTTAGTCATAACTACATTAGCAGTGCTAATTTCATTTTAGAAATGGTGACTTCTGTGGTTTTGCTAGCATTTGTCTCTAACAAAAGATAAAATAATTACTCATGGCCCTCCCTGCCATTGTCTTTCCTTTTTCACAGTGAAATTAGACCCCTTTACTTCATCATGCCACTACAAATTAAGTTTAAAAAAGGAAAAAAAAAAAAAAGCAAGACTATCCACACCAGTAGACAGTGTGCTTCTCTACCTTTAAGTGATGTCATTGTAGGTAACACTTGCCGCGGAGTTTCCAAGAAAATGAATTGGTATGAAACAGTTTTCATCTTGTCCAGAAAGGGCTGGTGGCCTTTTATGGTGGTGTTACAACCCTCTGGGGGCTTAGGAAGATGTCGATGCAATTTCGTAGCAGCTTTTAATTCAAAAAACAACTCAAACGTCTGAAGGGCAGCCTTAGCCGCCTCTCAGCCCCAGATAGTCAAACCCCAGCGACCTTGCCCCTGGTTGCCAAGGGCTTTGCAACATGAAGCAGGGAAATCAGGATCTGTCTGTTTAGTGGATACTGTGTATCCTTTAATAGACCAGGTAACAGTTCGTGTTAGTTTAGACTATTGTTTTGTACTGTACTTTCTTGGGTGGCAGAGGAAAGAAAAGTAAAACATTAAAAAAAAAAAACTGCGTTCTTTAAATTCTGTATTCTTAGCGACCTCTGTTGTATATAGTGTTTGATAATAAAGTATTAATTTGATTCTTATGTCTTTTGTAAGTGAGAACAATAGTCTTTCAGGATACAAAACATGCATTGAGGCTTTGAAACATCCAATGTATATGTGGCTAAGAAGAGTCACAAATGGCAGAGACACTGCTCCATAAAGGACTCATGTGTGGTCATCACCCGCTCAGTCGTAAGACTCCATCATCTCGGGACCTGGAACAACATGACTTTTTTGATCAATATTTTATCCTCACCGTTTTCAAGGTCTGATGTTGGAGCCCTGTGGTGTTCTTCCTCCCCCAGCATGTTGGTTTAAAAGAGTTTAGGAATTTAGTAACCGTTCTGGATTTTGGTTCGGTTTTCTATTCGTGGTGGTTTTCATAGACTGTTTCGTTTTTCTACAGGAAGAGGTGCCAGTGTCACAGGCGGCCCAAGCATGGGCAAGGTTTCAAGCCAGTCCATTTAGAAAGGTTAAATGGGAGCTGTTTCCCAGTGTCATTGTGAAAGGAAGAGTCGCACAGTACCTGTAGATTTTCAGGGACTTTGGTTTTCTCTGGTGCCTTAGCAACGGCAGCAGCCATTTTTATTAGTTTCTCCAAAATTAATAAAACAGTTTAAATTTCCCTCCATTCATTGCTCTCAGAGCTGTGGTCAGTCGTTCTTTCTTTTGAAAACCACCTCCACCAACACCCCCGTCTGCCTACCACTACCACCCCCTCTTATTTCTTATGTTTATTTTTTTGTCTCTTGCCTTCCGCCCACGTTTTGTTTTCCCTCAGAACCGTGAATGGGCAGGTCTGTCTCTGGTTTGGCATCACTGAGTTTTTCCCATGCATTTGCCCAAGAGCTGCTCGGATGTGAGACAAGTCTCCCTACAATGGGCTTGCTCCCATTGTCTGTACAGTTTAATAGATGCTGGCATGTCGGAGGTTACCCATGAGTCAAAATCCGCTTTCCACGCTTACTCTTGACACCCCATTGAAGCCACTCATTGTGTGTGCGTCTGGGTGTGAAGTCCAGCTCCGTGTGGTCCTGTGCTTGTACTGCCCTGCTTTGCAGTTCCTTTGCACTTACTCATTGAGTGCTGTTTTGAAATGCTGACATTATATAAACGTAAAAGAAAATGTAAAAAAAAAAAACCCACACACAAACCAACCCATACAACCTGTATTTGTATATACACGTGTCCGTACAAGTATACCTTAATAAAAATTAAAGATCTTCATCATTTTAATTGGAGCCCTCCTTCTACTTTGTTCCTTGAATGATGCCTTTATTTCAGGGGCTACTTGTACTCTGCTGATTTTTCAAAATCTTTGTGGACAGACAAGATCAGATGATACACATAAGAGAAGGCCTGAGCAGCTCAAAGAATGCAGGGTTAGAAGTGGCCAGCTCTCTGCGCATATTCCAATTATCTGATGAGAAAATGGTGAGATTCAAGCCTTGTCTCTGCATTTGAGCCTTAACACAGGTGCTGTGGCAAAGCCCTGCATCCTAAAGCCACTTAAATACATTAAGAGCTAAAGACAAAAATTATGTTCTTTCACTTCGTGTAGTTTTTCACCCCATCAAAATAAAGACAAAATGAGCATTTTTCCAGCAAACATCCCATACTTCAGAGAAATAATGATGGTAGTAATAATCACTTCAGTACAACACTGAACGTCAAATTCTCCCTATCCAGGAAGAATTAACTTACCAGCGTGTGATCTTGGGCAAGTCACACAGTATCTTTGGGATTCAGCTTCCTTGCCAGTAAATAAAAGTTCTCTAAGTGACTTCGTTTTCTGAATATTGCCCTTGCTGGGCACTGCAAAGCCCATTTTGCATCTGAGTCATGTGAATTTTTCTCTTTGATGACATTACTATAAGCACAATTTGAAAATCACATCTGTAGAGGGAAAAAGCATCAAATATCTGACATAATAGACAACTAATGCATTTCAAGACTGGCTTTAATTATACCATGTTAACATTAAACTCATTGAAAGCCTTTTATTATCCTTAATTATTTGACGGGGCACTAAACACTAATTATAACTTACTGTAACCTTTTTTTGCTAATGAAGAATGACAGCTTTAGAGAATGAGGAACAACTCAAAAAAAAAAAAAAAAAAAAAAAAAAAAAGCTGTACCAGACTACCTATGTGATATTTTCAAACCCGAACAGCATTACGTCGTCATTATCATCTTCACCTTCATCATCAAAAGCATTTAAATAATCATGACATTGTGCTCAGTGCTGTGCAGAATAAAGTTAATGTTTACAATTTGTACTTTCCAAGTTTACAAAAGGCAGACGTGTGTAAGCGTACATAGGAACTATTTATGGAGGTAATCTAAAATTCAAACATTTATATTACGCATAAGTAAGAGGAGACTGGGATTTTAAGATTAGAAAGTTTAGAGTCAAAGCAAATCATCTTTACAATGTCAAAATGGGGTCAGGAGCTTCTTACGAAACAAAACTGATTTAAAAACTACCCTGGACTGTAAGAGAATGGGGAAGTACATGGAGTTAAGTTCTCATAGTATCTAAAAGGCGAGTGTGAGAATGAGAAAACCCAAGACAACACCTGAGTGTCATGGAAGCAAACTATGAAGCTGTTAGTTCAGGGAAATCACAGCGCCCTAAAGAAGTAGGGGAAGTGATGAAAAGATGACAATGTCAGATTGTGCCTTTAATACTCATGCTGCTCCTGGATCTACATGGAATTGTGAGGTCTCAGCGTGGGGGTAGGCTACGTAACGCTCCAATTTAGAGAAGGATAAAGGGCAGAACATGCAAAATTGGGGGCCAATATAATTTCTAAGTAACAGTGAATCCCTGATGAAGAGGTCACTTCCCAACAGATAACGCTACACACTCTAATGGGAAAGCAGGCTGGACCAGAGGTGGTGCTGAGCAGTGTCTCAGGAACCACACTTTGTTTCATCGGTAACAAAGTATTTAGAAAACTTGAGTCTTCTAGAGTACTATTTAAAAAAATCATAGGGGAAATTTTAGTGAATAAAACACATGTATTTAATAATGATTTGAATCACCTCTCATTTTGGAAATGTATAAAACCTAAGTTTCAAAAATGTTCACAATAATTCTGATGAATTATTCGCCGGTTGTTCTAACGGATTCTTAGGAATTATTTGCAAAACATTTTCTTTGAAATTATTTGCAAAGCTTACTTTCATATTCTGTTGATAACAGAAGCATCCTTCAGGAAAGCATTGGCAAAAATGCTATGAAACCCATCATGATTTTTGCAAACCCATTTTGATTTCCCCCTGAAAAACAAGTGCTTCAGAAATGATTATAAATAATCAGGCCAATATCCTTCATCAGTTTTTAGTTTGATACTTTCTGCTATGTTAAGTCCAATCAGTCAGTGGTTAAACACCTATGTGTGCCTATTTTTTTACTCTTTTTTTTTTTTTTCGGTAAGTTCTGTGCCCAATGTGGATCTCGAACATACAATCCTAACATCAAGAGTCACATGCTCTACTGACTGAGCCAGCCAGGTGCTCCCATGTATGACTATTAAAATGGAGTTATTACTGCTAATGGGCCCTGTGTTGCATATAGATAGATAGATAGATAGATGATAAGCACAAGCCTAAAAAAAAAGGCAGGTAATTGCATTACCCAAGGAATTGGTTAAGAGTATCACCTAAGTCTCCTATGCTTTGGGGGAAGGCTGGTTTAAACAAACCACTTGTTTAAAAAAGGGGAAAACATTATGTATATCATCTAAGTAAACAAAAGAATCTGCTTGCACAAATTCTACTTCTAGGCAAGTCCCCTCCCTTCCTGTCCTTTCCAAAGAAAACCAGCTTCTAAGCTCTGCCCACATAGGATTTCTGGAGCCACCCCTTACAAGTAGGCAGAAGACCAGGGTCCAAAGGCCTCCTGCGTAGCATATCCCTATGCAATGACCCTTTAGACAATTTCCATGAAAGACTGTCATGCTCTCCTCCCCAAAACCTCAGTACATGCTGAGAGTAAAACACAATTTCATTACTTCTCATCAAAAACCATTCCCCACTCCATTCCAAGTGTCCCCTAAGTTCTGCCATCTTCCTCCCAGCAAAGGCATTAGTTAAGATTCACCCTGAGGGAGAGTCAGAAGGATAGTGCCACCAACTTCCAATAAAACACACTTGCAATTCCTCTTCTTGTGGTCGACTTTTTGACTCAATTTAATCCCTCAATGTGGGATTTTTCTGCAAAATTAAAGATATCTTCTAAGCAATGCTACACGTATCCTAACACCCTGGGGCAGGGATGCCACATTGGAGGGATAGTAGAGGCATGGGACAACTTGGCAGTTTAGGGTTCAACTACTACCTCACCGATGCTGTCAATCAGAGTTAATTCATAAGAATCCAATCTAGTGGGTAGCTGAGTCAAGAATGTGTTTTGAAATATCCTGGATTTTAGTCATGATTATTCAAGCAAGAACTTCACGTCACTGGGTAACACATGGATGCTCGTCAATCTTGACAAGAACACAAGAGAGGGACCAAAACGCGTGCCCCCCCCTCTCTCTCTGAGTGATTACAATGGGAAAATAGAACAAAATATTTCTGCGTGCTGTTTTGTTCTGAAGTACCAGGTGCTCCCGCAAACGGCACAGAACATTTGTGGTGTAGATAGCCAACATCGCTTTCTTTCCTTCACAGCCATGAAACAAAACAGTAAAATGAGAAAGAACATGTTTCTTCCTATACCCACCTTAGAAAACACATTTCATCAACACCCTAGTATCCTCTCCTTTTTGTGTTCAAAGCTTGTTCTTTTGGGCCAAGAAATAAACAAACGAAAAACCGATTTGCGTAGCACAGAATGTGGGACAGACACATAACTCCTCTGAAATGTGTGCTTTGCTTTACTAGATCTAGACAGATTTTCTGCAGGAGCTAGAACAAGATGATCTGTGTCTTTTTTATTTTTTCCTAAAGACACTGTGCCAGCCAGAAAGCTGACTCCATTTATTCCTCCTGCAGGGAGCCAGCGTGCTCCTTCTCCTGGAAGATGCAGGTACTTAAAATAGTAATAGGCTTTGTGGTTTATCGAGAGTATTTCATCCCAAGATCTCACAGGCAGAAAGAATAAAACATAAACTAATGGCTCTTTCCAACAAGCTTGGGAAGAATTAAATGGAAAGGAGCATTGTCATCATGCTTCCCTGGAGAATCAGAGAAGAAAGCAACTTAACTCAGGTAGCCCAGGAAAAGAACCAAAGTCAAGTTGATCTGAGATTCGGACAGAGGCCTCCAGTCTGCTACTCTTCATTCCTGGGAGCTTGATTAAAAGCTGAAACAAAACAAATGATGCTTTTGTGCCCCTTTTAAGTTTCAAATGCAGTGTAATTGGGAGAGGGGTACTGGGCAGCTTCCCAGATCTTTGTGAGTCAACAGTTTTATTATAAAGGATAACTTGAATTCTCTAAGTTCTCAGGATGCCCTAGTTGCTGTGCATCTTCAGATTTATATAAAAATTAGGAAGAATTTAAGAGAAGAATAATTTGTATTGTCAGTTCTTTCCCCTGCCCTACACGCACACATTCACATTCTCACATGTTTTCTAATTTTATGTATTCACAGCCCTTGTTTTACTTGGCACTGTCTATGCTAAGCAGGGTGATATTTGAAAGGACACTGAAGGTCACTTTAGATACATTTAAACATCAGTCTGACTTAACATCTAAAGCCACAGGGCAAACCTGTGGTGGTAAAAAGAAATCCTGCCCAGGGATGGCCAGCCAGGACCTGTGGTGTTCACTAGAGTGTAGACAATCTCTAGGGCTCTGTTTGTAAACAATAAAAGCCCATACTAGTGGGAAGCAACACTTGGCATTCAGAATCCTTGGAGTCGGTGTCTTTTCCTCAACTCTGTTGACTTCCCTGCCCACAAGAGCTCTTCAATGTTTCAGAGTCAGGCAGAGTCATCATTATACTAGTGTTTGGGACCCAGCCTGTCCTGATCAATGTAGATGGCTAAATATGAAAGTGCAGACTCTGAACACCAGAGAACTTCCAGACTGGCCAGTCTGGGAAGAGAAGCCACAGAGAGGGCGAAAATTCGTGTTGGTTTAGGACTTCCTTAATTTCCCTCTGTCGGTTTACCTTAGTCTGGACACTGGTGCAAATTACAAACCCTCAATTTACTTCTACTTCAGATTCTGAGGTTTCCACAAATGAGAGCGCCCTGCTGCATTCTGTGTGGGTCCTGCCCTTCTCTAGTCCCTGTCAGTATTCAACAAAGCAAGTTAATCTCCCTGGCAAGTGACAGCTCTGCCCCTTGTAACTGGCACAGAATCAATTTTTTAACTTGATTTGAGAAATGAGGAGAGTATCAAGAATTCAGTACTGGCTAGTGGATTCATTAGCAGGCTGCATCAGTTTTAGCTGGAATCTGTTTGGCTGTCCCCATCTCTCAGTTCAGCTTTTTCCTCCCTCCTTTTATCATCAATCCTGCCCACAATACTTCTTATCTACTCTGTCTAGTTGAGGGCACCAGCCTCCTTTGCTAAGTTGTTCACAGTAGGCTCACATACCACACTGTTCTAGCCCAAGCTTTGACAGCTCCATAGAGAGGAGGAAGAAAATGTGGGTGAGCACCACGTTTCTACAGAAATTGACCAGGATTCTTGAGAAGGCTTCAGGGAAGCAAACAAGGTAATGGAGAAAGAAGCAAAGGTAATTCTTTTCAGGAAACCTAGTTATTATATGCAATAGGTATATACAGTCTTTCAGAAGACCTCCAAGTAGTGGAAAGCTCTCCTTTTAAGCTACGTAGAAATAACCAAGAACTTACCTCAAAGGAATTGATACTCATTTTTTTTTTCTGGTGGAAGATTATTAAAAGGGAAGATTGATTTTCCAATCACTACAGTATTTACTCTGCTTCTTTTTAAAAATTTTTTAATGTTTATTTACTTTTGAGAGAGAGACAGAGTATGAGCTGCGGAGAGGTAGAGAGAGAGGAAGACACAGAATCCAAAGCAGGCTCCAGGCTCTGAACTGTCAGAACAGAGCCTGAGGTGGGGCTCAAAATCATGAACTGCAAGATCATGACCTGAGCTGAAGTCAGACGCTTAACCGACTCAGCCACCCAGGCGCCCATATTTCCTCTGCTTCTACGCCCATTCTCTGTCCTGATCAGGTTTGTAGATACAGAGAAAGGAACAAGTGACTGACGATGATGTGATTGGAGGAATGTCAGGGCAGGAAAAGGCCTTGTCCAAGCATAACCCTGTACTTGGCACTGCATGTTTGCACTGCCCACTGTGGTTAGAGTCTTGGTGCCACTGTCACTTGGAGCAAATCCTAATGGGAAAGCTATAGAGGGATGGAAGCGGTCATGCAGTGTGCCCACATCCCTGTGGGAGGGAGCTGACATGTTCCTCCTGCCCCAATCCCTACTCTCAACACCTGTGATGTCTGCCCATGGCCTTGGAACTCACAGTGTAGCAGAGAGGAATCACTAGTCTTCTCTCTCAAGAAATAGTGCCAGGCCCACCAGAAACTGGAATGCTAACCTATATTCTTCAAAACAAATTTCTCCTGCAGAAGCTAGTGGGTTTATTCTATAGTGTCTTACAGAGAATCAATCCAGGGTGCTAGAGAGAATAGCTGGAGTCACAGCCAGTTTCTCGTCTGGAAAGGAAAGTTATACTTAAGTACGGACCACATAGCTCGTGTGTATTTCAAATTTTATGTGGTGAAACCCTAATCCCCAAGAGAGCCTTTGGGATGTAATTAGATCATAAGGATGATGTGACAGAAGACGAGACACCAGTGCTCCCCCCCCCCTGTTCTCTACCATGTGAGGACATGCCAAGAGAATGAAGAGAATGGCTATCTGCAAACCATAAAGAAAACTCTCACCAGAAACTGGCCATTCAGGCACCTGGAGGCTACGAAGCCTGGAATTAAGAATTGTGAGAAAGAGGAGGAGCCAAGATGGCAGAGAGGAAGGAAGCTCTGTAAACTTCGTCTGCCCCATTGATCGAACTGAGAAGGACATTACCCTCATCTGCAAGAGCGGAAGGAGAAAATATGGACTCCAGAAGGAAGAGAACCTGAAGGATACCTGAGTGAGTGGGTGCGAACTGGGGAGATTGGAAAACGGGCCAGCTCGGGATGGGCAGGGGAGGTGGCAGCCCCAGCCCAATGCGGGGCAAGCACGCGGAGCCCGAGAGACAAAGGGAAGAGACAGAGAGACTGAACACGCTCATAGTACCGTCTCTGGGGAAGAGGTAAAGAACGCTTAACTGCGCTTGGAGAAAGAAGCTCACTCCATAGATAACTGCTGGGTAGCCTAAATCCCGAACCCAGGTGGCGTGCAAGGGAAGGAACAGCTTCCAGCCCCACACCATCTTGGAGAGGAGTCGGCGACCGCTGCAGCAGCGGTGTCAGGGGTGCTCACTTCGACCTCAGTTTTGGGAGTGGGAGCACACACCTCATTTCCACGGCGCATCTCGCCCCCAGCATTGGCCGTGCGAAACCTCAATCCTGGGTGCCAACAGGGAAAAAATAGCCCCCACCTCTGCGTGATCCTGGCAGAGAGTTGGCGGCAGTGGAGACCTGGGTGCGTGTGCACAGGCTGCAGGAGCTCCCAGCTCATTTCCAGCAGCTCCCAGCGCCGCCTCCAGCAACAGCTGCGCACTCATTCCTCCCCCAATGCTAATGCAATCCCCACTGGGGGTTGCGTCTGTGATGGTGCGCAAGCACTTCACCCCCTGCTGCGCATTTCGCCTTAGGCAGGGGCAGCCGAAATCCCAGCCTGAGCCAAGACAAATCGATTCCTCCCCCTAAGAAGCCAGCCACCAAAGCAAAAACACCATCTGTAGTAGCATAAA